>NC_136701.1:8620329-8702829 GCF_947650265.1 Symphodus melops | reverse complement strand
GGTGTGATTTAAATGATGACTAATGGTGCTATGCAAAAAAAAAAAAAAATTAAAAGACTAACTGAAGGATGTTTAAGATTGATTCCAACAAATTGATTGAGAGCCCCCTGGTGGTGGAATTTAAATACTGTGCCTTTAAGTGAAATCACGAAACATTTAGTTGAAAATTACAAGTGATGAAAAAAAGGATCATGCATGTAAAGAAGTGGAGAATATAAATTAATGTCAGGATTAAGTATCTGTCTGAAGCAATACTAATACATACTGTATTAAATGGTACACAATATGGCCACGTGCACACCAACTGAAGAGGTGTCGTCGGGCCAAACAAACGAGAAGAAATCAAAAAGATTTCCTTTATCACCTTGCTGGCTCCAGCCACCAGAACATTAACACAGTATTTATTGATGCTGCCACTGCTCCTGCTGCTGCCGCTGCATCATGGGAGCAGGAGGGAGAGAGCGAAAAACAGGAGGGAGGGAAAGAATTAATGAATAAAAAAGGTGAAAAAAAAAGGGGGGAGAGAAGAGGCTGAGGTCCAAATAATTTTCTTGCTAAGCCTCGCACTCTGTCTCCTGAAATCTGCTGACAAACAATGCAGGAGGTGAGTCTGAGCCAGTGAGGCTGGGGCTCTGCCAACAAGCCAGGAGGAGGGAGCTCAAAAGGGGAGGACAGGTGGGAGGAGAGAGGGACAGAGAGAGACAGAAACGGAGGGAGAGATGGAGGATTGATGCATCGCCCCTGTCTACACTGCCATCAGGAGCTCATTAGCTCCTGGAAAGGAGTAAAGTAAGGGATGAAAAGGACAGAAAGATGGAAGATGAGCCCTCTGCCCTTCTCCTCCAGCGACCCTTGCAAAGACCTCCCTGTTTACTTACCTGCGACTCCCCTCCTCCACCCCTTCTGTCGTCTTTCATTCTCTACTCTCCGTCTCCTCCTCTGCTCTATCTTCTGTCCCTGCTAGTTTCTTCTTTCATGTCCTCTTATTTATTACCTTTCATCTCTTCTCTCTATCCATCTCTACATAGTTATCCCCCCTTTCTTTAACCATTCCCATACTTCCATTCCTCACATACTTCCCTTTATATGCATCAACCTTTACTTTTTCACGATCTGAAGGCAAACTTTTTCCTTCGGGTGCCAAAACTCAGTCAAGTAAAAACAACCCAACCCAATTCCCATGAAATCTCTGCTCTCATGCCTTCTTTTCTTCATGTTCATCTTTTCATGGTGAAAGTTAAGTGCTCCTTTCCCACATGTCGATCCCCACTCTCTTTTCCTGATTCTGTATCTGTCCACTGTCCTTCCTCTATAGTAAAGGTGCAAAAATGCCCCAAAAATAAATCTACATACAAAAAAAAAAAAAAAAGTTAAGTGCAAATATAATCCTGCAGGATTGCACGGTTAAACATTTCCATCTCAGAGCAGCGGGTGTTCAAACTGCAGAGAAGGGCCTGACATACTGTTTCAGTCTGTTGTTTACTCACCCACTCTCTCCCCACAAACATATATGCTCCAACTCCTGAAACTCTTCCCATCAGGAGCTCAGACAGCATCTGTCAGAGCCCTTCCATCACTCTGCATAGAGCCCTTGGATGTTTTCCCCCACAGAGATTAGGTAGACCGCAGACTGGGGAGGGTTACAGTCAATATTCAGATATATGAAGATCAAAGTAGAAAGTATCTTATGGAGTAAATGTTTCTGGAACATAACTAACTTTTCCCGAATTAAACTTTACATTATCATTTCAATGAGAGTATTCTTTCAATGTGTTTTCAATTGTTGGACTTCCAAAACGCATCCCCACCCTTAACACACATGACACTGACCGTCAACATTACTACTCATTTAAAATTCCACTCTTCAAAATACTTATATTCACCAAACAACAGTCTTTAATGCAAACAAATGGATGTTTCTGGTTGCTGTTTTGGGAGATGAGCTTCCTTTTTGAATGTCGTCAGTGTCCAACCACAAGTAAGGGAAGTGTTAACAGCACCTGACTGATGCAAAACAAACCTTCGCACCGCAAAGAACGGCAGAATAATCCTCGACACTGTGAGGCAGGGCAGCTGACTCCAGTAATGACGCAGTGAAGTACTGTAGACTTGAACCATTTTGAAGCAGACTTTATTCAGTTTCTGCTGCTCGACTTAGTGGTGTGCTGGGATTTACAATCGTTTACGTGCAGGTTATACGGCATTATTCAGCTGGTAAGGGAGTTTGAGTATTGGGAAGGCATGAAAATATAAGTCTCAAGTGAACTCTCGAAGTTAAACTGAATTTTTTAATCCACAATGTTGAGATCAGAAATGGGCAGTAGCATTGTCAGCCCAAACCTCCCAGAAACCACACTGTAAAGTTTTTGTCGAGTCTTGCAATTCCATTGAACAGAAAAAGAGAACAACAAAAACCTCAGCATGGAAAAGCAATGTGTGACCTGAAAAACAATCAAACCCTGATCTCCAGCAGTCTATCAGAGGCAGTCGTACACTAACAGACACTGAACGAAAGAAATTGAGAATACATGACATGTACTCAAAAACTACACATAAGCTTAGAGGGATGCTCGGAAATAATATCGCTGTCAACTCTGTAGTAACAACTTCACCGTGACGACAAAAACCTGATCATTAATTTGATATGAAAAACCATCTGCTGCAACAGAACATTTATTGCTCTTATTTAGTCAGACAGGATCACATTGAGCAGGGAAAAGACTTATGAGACAAATTCCAGTTAATCCAGAAAAAACCTTTGGGAGAAATATGTGCACCTCTTCCTGCCTCACACATCAGGTGTGCAGACTCCGACAATTATCCCTTACTAACAAGGCAGAGTCACAGCAGCACTGGGGACAAAAATGTCAGAACTGAAACACTCTCTTTCCCCTTGAAGTCTGACGTCACCTCCTGCCCACTGAACAGCAGGTTAGCAAGTGTGTGCGCGCGCACACACACACACACACACACACACACACACACACACACACAAGAACTTACTAATGAGGCTGGGCCACAGCAGGGTCATAGACCGAGAACAAACACTGACAAAAGGCACATGGGCTAATGCATACAAACATGCCTGCAGCCTCTAATCTACCACATGTTAGGTTTCATGTTGCAAAACTTGTCAGACGTGCACATGAGAAATTCAGAACAATACAATACTCACAACAAAACATGAACACACAACAGAGACATCGAGCAATCTGTTAGGGATGATATTAATCCGCCAAAGTGTGTGGCAAAAAAAAACTCCAAATATGAATTTATCCTGAAAAATTTATGCATTTCATGATTGAACTGCAGTAAGTCCATAAAACTTACTCCAGAGACTGCTCAAAACAAATTCAGACTCCACGTTCTGATGACATCAAAGTGTAACCATAACTCGGAATTTTGTGTTTTTGCATGTTCGTAACTATAAAATATGCATTTGGGATACTTCATGACAAGGTTGCTGTCATTTGCTGGATTATAGATATTCAGGTCTAAGACATTTTTTCTGTACAGTAAGTTGTTTTTCTTGTTTTTTCTGCCTATAAGAAAATGTGTTGGATCAGATTTCAGAAATCAGACATCAGGTTATGCTTGACACACAGAATCACAGCATGTGAGCTGGTCTGTTAGTTAGTAAGCAGAGCAGCAGAGAGCTGGTGACATGACAGCTAGTCAACCTGCAGGAAGCTGCACACAACCCCAGTTGATGTGACGTCAACGCTCCATTCATGAACAACCCCCCTCCTCCTCCTCCTCCCCCTCACTACGTAGCTGCTAATGCGATACAACACGTCACGTGGGGGTCCTTACCCCCTTTTCCAGCC
This sequence comes from Symphodus melops, assembly GCF_947650265.1. Taxonomy (NCBI): domain Eukaryota; kingdom Metazoa; phylum Chordata; class Actinopteri; order Labriformes; family Labridae; genus Symphodus; species Symphodus melops. The sequence continues at coordinate 8,699,002 of NC_136701.1, read as the reverse complement.
AATCGCAGTTCAGCGCTTAACGCAGCAGACACAAATACACTCAGACACCATGCTAAGCTACACCCCCGCCCGTACACGTGTGTGTATGTACACATGTGAGGCTTAAAAGGTCTGTGACTTGGGTTGCATATGACGTAGTGTATACACACACACTTCTACTGACTGTCCTCCTCAGTCCGATAATGGGTAAAAAAAATTCTAGATTAGAGGAAAAGATGGAAGGATGGATAAGAGGTTGGCTGAAAAAAGGCTGGAAAAAAAGGACAGAAGAGGAGCGGTCGAAAATATGAACAAATGCAAAAGGAAAACAGCTCTCTCATCCCTGCTCACTTGCCTTGTAAACAACCACTGTCTCTAGGCAAGGGAGAGGAGAGAGTGGTCGAGAAAGAGAGGGAGTGAGTGAAAACAAGATAGCACTGTATCAGGAAAGATATGAAAATCAGAGAGGGGGGATAGAGTGATGGCGAGAGTTTTTATGCCCCCACTCACCATGACTCATCTCAAACAGGAGGAGGGTTGTGTGCATGTGTGTCTATTTGTGTGAATGTCTGTTAAGAGTTTGTGCAGAGTTTGAAGAGCATGGTACATGCATCTGTTCGTTAATGTGTGTTTAGAGTGGTCCAGCGCTGTTGGTGTAAGTCCAAAATGATGCTCACATTGTGTGTGTGTGTGTGTGTGTGTGTGTGTGTGTGTGTGTGTGTGTGTGTGTGTGTGTGTGTGTGTGTGAGTGACGTTGGAGGAGAGGGGTGGGTGTGTGTGGGGGCACTGCTGTCACAACTGGGAACATTTAACAAGTCCCCAGACAATCCCAGCTTAATCGAGTCATGGCTGGAGCCAGTTCAGCTTCAATGTGCCATCAAAAAGGTTGTTTTTTTTAACCATTAAAAGGGCAGGGACAATAATTTTTTAGAGCATCTTCAGACAATTACAAAAAGTAGGAAAATCCTACCAGAGATAAATGCCCCACTTGATTCAATTCCTTCCATCCGAGTCAGGTCACACGCAAGCTGCTGCAGCCACACTAACTTCCTGTTTAGTTGTTGTTTTCAGGTGAGGATGCAACAGAGCTCTGATTTTCAGGAGGTAAACAGCAGCCACTCCCCCCTCCTCTTTCTCCAGTGCCAGCCAGAAACCATGAGGAGGAGGAGGAGGAGGAGGATGAAGGAGGCAGAAGAGAGGAGTTGTTCTAATTCGTTTATGTGTGTGCTTGTGTGCTCAACCTTCCTAAAAAACCAGATCGAGCTGATCCCTTCTGGTTTCCTTTCCCCCTCATTTATCAAGCAGTGAAGAACCCTGCAGCTCCCCCAGAGATTACGAGCGTTTGGTGGCACCATCCAGCATGCAGACCTGCTGCTCTCATCATCACTTATGTGTCAAGTACATGCGTAAAAAAAACACTTGCTTTTACATTTGGAAGTCAACTGTTCACATTCCTTGCTACGCCGCTGAAAATGACCCTATTTGAAGCAATTACGCGCAAAAATAACCCGACTTGGACTCTCTCCAACTACCGCTCACGTACTTTGATTCCCACCGGAGCCGCGTTCACGTTACATCCTGCAGCCAAGTTTAACCAGTTCATTTCACCTGTGCATGCGTGCAAAGACTGTGGCTTCAAATGTGTTATTTGTCTTTCGTTCACTGCGACACATTGAAGACAACCACACACACACACACACACACACACACACACACACACACACACACACACAGAGAGAGACACTCCTCCCTTCCTTCGCTGATCCACATGCACCGCTCAGCAAGCCGCTGACTGTGACTGACAAGCCCGCTGCAAAAGTGCGCACAGAGCCGCTGCTGCCACCAGCCTGGCACTGATGGCACTCGCATCAGCAGCACAAGCAGCAAAGTGGACTTCAGTGGTCCTACGACACTCCCATTTTCGAATAGCATCGTTTTATCTGTTTGAGTAAATGTTTTGTTTTTTTACCTTGATTGCAGTCAGCTTCGGGTGCAGATACGTCCTCAATCCTGGACGGCGCGGGATTCCCAGAGGTTAGGAGATCATTGGGAGCCAGGCACATGTAGGTTCACAGTGGAAGGTTTTGATGTGTACTAGTTCACTGTGCCCACTCGGTGCCTAGCAGTGCTGCTGAACAGCCCCGACTCTGAATCCACGTTGGGTGACAGGACGGTCCCTTCCCCTGCCTCCTTCCCTGTCCTCCTCCTCACGCTGCGTGTTGACAGAACCTGCAAAATCTGGAGTTCAAAATCCCAAATAAAGCGAAACTACAGTGGCAGCCAGGCGTTATAAGTCAACAAAAACAAACAGCGCTGCTGTCGTCGTCGGTCCCGCTGCTGCTCACGGTTTAGCAGGCTGCGAGGTGCGCACAACACACCGCTCACAGGAAATCATGTCGCATTTTGCAAAAGCAGCCCAAACGTGGTGTCAAAAATCCGCCTGTGCTCTCCTCTCCAGTAGGTCTAGCAGCGGTGCAGGAAGGGGGCACGGAGAAGCGAAGAAGGGAGGAGGGGTAAGGAAATAAAGAGGAAAAAGGATGCTTTATATCCAAACGATGAGTCAGAAGAAATTGCAAGCCAGTTTCGCAATGTCCCTCCTTCAAAAATAAAACATCCAGCTCTCTCGGTCTTCACTTGCAGCTTGTCCTTCCACTCCTTTAACCCGCCGTGCACTGTACTTTGCACACCGCTTTGCACTAATGCACAGGCGAGTCTTCTCCTGCAGCCTCTCACCCCGACAGCTTCAGAAAAATAGACAACACAGTGAAAAAGACAGGTCTTCTCATCAGCTCGAAAACTCTTTTGGCGCCATATTTATGGCGTACTTTCAATTCACTGTTACCGCAAGCTGCACTTCCTACTCTGAGAAATGCAAGATGACTGCGCCTCTGAGAGGAGAGGACAGGGATTGAACTTCTGTTATTAGACTGCTTCAGGCTTACTGTAGGAGGAAAGTTGACATTGCACATTTGTACACCTATCTTTGCAAAAACATAAATAAACAAAAATAAAATGCAGATTAATTTCTGGAGAGTAAAACATTAAACGTAGGCCTTGATAAAAATACATTTTCAAAGTATAATTTTGTAAACATTTATGTCAGCCTCTTAAGTAAAATAATTATAACTGCACTTAAAAAGCCTAATTCACCTGAGAAATTCTGCGGATCATTTAAGCCATTATTTTTTTTAATAAATAACAGTTCTGGAAAAAGCTATTTCTGAAAAAAATGTACATTAAAGTATTACATTGAAATTAAAATGTGAAAAACAGCTACCAGTTTCAGAAATGTCCCTGATATAATCTGACGTGGCTGTTTGGTTGAATTCCAGTTTTACAGAGCGAGGAGGGGTGAGAGAGAGGGGGGGGGGGGTGTCTATAGTATTTAGGATGCCACTTCTGCCACTTGCAAAAAAAAGTCCTGCCTTGGGGTGAAGTAGCAAACAAGTGCAGTGCTCGATCAAGTTTAGGCATCACAAACAGATCAAGAGGAAAAAAGTTATCAGTACAGCCTAATGCAAAAAGCAACGAAAACTAAACTTTAATCCTCCTTTTTACATGGTTGGCATGTTACTGAACTAGTATTAAACTCATTTAAAACTTGTGTTCTATGTGTACCATTTCTATATGAACTGATTCATTTTCTGCATCACCAGGTTTCACTGTCAAAATAATTTGCAGCCCCAACTTCAGCTCAAAGTGAAAGCCTGTATTTGCACTTTACTGAAAGTGATAATATCTCCCCACCAGTGATTGATTTGCTTGCACCGATCCAAAGGGAACAGTTGGCAAGTAAATTACCTTCCTTCACATTTTCCCTAAAATCTATATTTAAAGGGGAGGAGGGTGTTTGATCAATGTGTAATCCACTCCCATCCACTGTCTCTAAATCACTGTCCTCTGCCTGCTATCAGGCTGAGAGGCATTTTCTTTTAATATCTTTTCTGTCTCTCAAAACATCTTTCTTCCCCATGAAAACTCATCTGTCTCATTTTGTTTATCATTTTAGCTTAGCATCTCAGCATCATAGAAACTAACTCAATTCGTCCCTTTTCCTTCAAAGATGTCTATTTGGTACACAGAGATGCAGAGCCAGCAGGCACACTAAAATTAAGGTCATTTGAATGAACAAATAGGACAATCCTACTTTATCAAACTCACAGACCTGTACACACATGCTCATCCAAAGCCCTATTGTGCATAGGAAAGACTGCCAGGTGCCAAAATGATCATATCAGCTGTATCAAGTGTCACTCAAATAGTGGGGAAAGAAAGGGAAGAGGGGGAGGAAATGAGGGTGCGATGCTGTTTTGCACAAAGTGAAATGAGGCATTGAAGGACACAGAGGAGGGATTTCTCTGGCACACATTCAAATGCAACAGCAGCATCTCACAGTTCGTCCTCGCCTCTGTCTCCCCCACTCTAGCACAGGCAGGTAGGTGGCCGTGTCCCCTAAGGAAACAGGCCATGCATGACCCTCTCCACGGTCTGTTTTAATGTGAGCCGATGCCATTTTGTTTGTGAAATGAGATGCAAGCTGTGAGATTTTTTAGGATGTAGATCCTCACAGATCTGGGTCAAACACTGGTTGTGGTTTATATTTAATCTGTTGGGTGCACCAGACGGGTGGGGTTCCCAGCTGCAGAGCATTTCTGACTGTATTAATACTTTGTTAAAGGTGCTTCATGCAGCACATTGTCAAATAATTACGGCAGTTGTTCTGCTGCTTAAGTGATAGTTTTACTGTTAAAACCAAAGTTCACACCAGTGTACTTTTCCACTTATATGGACTCTGAATACAGGACTTTATGCCTGAAATGGTAACTATACTTGATTGTTTAACAATTTTATACGTTAAAAGATCTGAAAGCTTCTTTAACCATTACTATGAGCCACTACACGTTTATGGCCCTAGTCACGCAGCTAAATGGAGTTCAGCCAATAAAAGTTTTTCCATGCACAAGTCAAATTGTGTTTGTGTGGAAAGGTTTGAACAACATGACTTTAACAATCCTGAACCATATCAACAACAGCCAACTCCACAATGAGGAGCTGTGTAGTTGTGTTTTGTTGTAAAATGTTTTGTTGTTGTTATTTTCACTGATGCATATGTTTGAGAGTCAGATTCAAATCCAATCTCATTTCAGAAACCTCTTTCACCAACAGCAATCCACCAAGTTTCCTTTAAAACGGTGTTGACTGTTTGAAAATAAAAATAGACCTGCAAACATTACCAAAAGCATAAACTCTGTGTTGGAAATGATACAAAATATACTGCATGGATCTTAGTCACATGGGAAACTCTGCTATGGTACATTTTTTATAGCATGTCATAGCATGCTTAAACCAAAAATACCTTCACAGAAACACATGACTTGTCAAAGTGTGACTGCTCCTCTTATTTAATTTCCAGATGGTGGCTGCAGCAAATCTGTGACAAAAAGCACAAGAAGGACAAATGCAACAATTTGATTCCCTTCACGCTCCTTTACACCCCCTGGTACTTTCAAGTATCCTTTTTTTAAGGACTGCAGTCAAGTTAGTTGTGTATTCTTAAGCATTGGACAAATAAATTAAATATGCCTGTTTAAGTAGCTGGTTCCGTCATGATTTGGCTTCCCACAATTCACAATAAACACACATTACAAACAACATCAGCCAACATTACAACATTTTTCCATGACACAAGTTTTCAATAACAACACATTCCAGGAAATAAGAGCAATATGTGAACACAGAGATGACAATATTCATCTATTGTGTGGTGTTGTTTGTACACTTCAGTGATACAACTGACCGGAGGTTTCATAGCCCAAATATCCACATCAACAGCAATCAGGCCAATAGATGGGTATATTTAGTGTTTTTTGACAATAGGTCAGAATAAAGAACCTGAAGTATCTGACAGGACCTGCTGCCTCCATGTCAGGAGCACTAGTTTTAATTAGTCTAGGTCCCACGATACAGTTGCACCCTACATTCATCATTTTGATCCAAGGCCTACATTTCTTAAGTGAACCTTGCTTTGTGAAAAAAATCTTTTTTTTACAACTTAGGCCTATATTACTTTTGTCAAGTGAGTTAGATAAAAGTTGAGAAGCATTATAAGCAGGTTATTCATTCTACTGGGACTGAAATAGAGTTTTACTTGTCTATACCTTTATGTACTGTACATATTGTACTGTATGTTGAAGCTTGAAATGTTTGTTGTTTCTCCTAATCGATATGCCGTCAGAAGCTGCTGAGAAATAGCACACTTTCTATCTTGTGGTTATTGATTCTCACTTTTCAGGATGTAGTGGTTGTAAGGGCAACCGTTTTATCTTTTTATAAGGTCTAGAATTCCTGGTGATTCTCCTGCATGTAGATAAGATACTGTTTGACCCCCTATCTGTGTACAGCAGGTTAGAAAAGATGATAAAGCATTGTGTAGTTGAATCAAAGTTGTGATCACAGGTCGGGTTAGGTGTAACCAAAAATAGGACTCCATAATGAAAAGGGGGGTATGGGTTTCAGTACTTAATGAGGTTATGGAGCAAATGTTGCACTTTTTCATTTGCTCCAGAGTTATTCTACTCTTTAAAGTATTAGTGACATACCCTTGACCTGAATAATAAGACAAGGGGTATGTTAAACTAATAGAAGGACATATTATGCTGCCTCTTCTACAGCCCTGAACACGTTTGCAATAACTGAAAAACCACCGTCTTTAGTGCATGTTCCATTCCATCCTCTCAGTAACCTTGGTATCCACACTCTTCACAGTGTGTTGATAATTTCTCCTTGGCACTCTTTCAGGACTAGGCTCTAAGGGTGCCTGTTGTCTTTGTTTCCTAATCATAGTTTTCTCCTGAGTAAGCATACATTAGGTGACTCATCAAGAACAGCTGTCTGCCAGAGCTTGCTGGTAGGCAGTGTATAACTTCAGCATCAGTGTATATTTCAGGCGGAGTGAGAGGGTCAGGGAGAGACCATAAACTTAATGGGTTTGTTCACTCAATAAAGCAACAACTTGTATGACTTGGACGCCGCCCAAAATGCAACACACTCAATAAGGCCACTGGCGTTTTTTTAGGGGAGTTTGAGAAGAGGTGAGAAGTGTTTTATGTGAGTAGAGAATATGACTTAATATCATATGAGTTATTTTTGTTGAATAGATTTTTTAAATTAATTTTTTTTTTTTTTTTTTTTTGGGGGGGGGGGGATTGATGATGTATCCCAAAGTGACATCAAGCCAAAGCCTGTCAAATGAAATACATAGATTCCTTACTAACAGGACTGTTAACTGCAGTAATACACTAAGTGGCTGATTGCTTACTATTGCTGTTGGCTGATGATAGGAAACCAGGTTATCAAATCATGTATTTTTTTTAAATGTTTCTTTTTGGGCTTGTTATGCCTTTATAGAGAGATAAAACAGTGGAGAGAGGGAGCACATCAAATGTTCTTTTACCTGTAAATATGGTTGGGTATACTCCCTGATTTATTATTATCAATTTACTGTTACTAGCTGATCAATTTCAGATCAATTGAAGACTGGTAAAATATATATTGGTTTCTCAAATTACCTGTTTTTACAATTGTTTCACAACCTGTGTCTCTTGTATTAGTGTCTTTGCATTGACCATGTAATTGCTTCCTGACTAATGTATAAACACTTCCGGGGAAAAGTTTTACTTTTAGGGTACAGAGAGGTTGGGTGCATACGTTCACTGTGCAGATGGAAGATTAGGACAGCATCATGTTGCTGCCTTAGCTGAGCTTGTTCATGTCTCTCTTCTCGTTGGTGTCTTGTTTAGAGCATCAGGAGAGAAAAGCCAGTTGGGAAACAGTTTGGAAATCACTTGTTGTAAATTGACACTTAAGAAAAAAATGTTGAACAGTCAAGGAGGAAGCAACAGCTTTTTAAAACTTAAACCTACAGACACACCCTTAGTTATTGTATATATCATAACTGATGACAAAACATATCAGGTATCAGAATCCTTTCCTTCTGGAAAAACAAAGCTCAGGTTGTTATTTTGGATGCCAGTGACATGTTTAAAGTGAGTAAAAAATTATGATTTTATCTTTGATAATAATAATAATAATAATAATGCTTTACATTTATATAGTGCTTTTAGATGCTCAAAGTGCTGAACAGAGAAAATAAAAGTAAGATAAAAACAAAATGAGAAAATAAAAATGAACATGAAACAGAGAAAACCACAGAAAAGCACAGAGAGGGGAGGGGGTAGTGGAGTTAGGGGTAGGGGAGGTTGTTGGCTTGTGCAAACAGGTAGGTTTTTCTATGGGATTTGAAGAGGGGTAGGGAGGGTAGGTCACGGATAGGGAGTTCCAGAGGCGGGGAGCTGCATGGGAGAAAGCCTGGTCCCCATAGGTTTTTAGACGTGATGGGGGCAGCGTGAGGGTGCTATACAGCAACAACATCAACAATGATAATGATAAATACAACAGAGGTGCAACTGAATATCTTGTTCTCAATTCTAAGTGTAAGGTTGTTTGTTTAAAAAAAAAAAAAAAACTGCACAGATGTTTCACTGTTGTTTCAACACGCTAACATATTCTGGGGCTTAGTCACCACTGTTTCCCCAAAAACACTTCAAGACTTAATTTCTCAGAAATAATATTTTTTATAACACAAACATAGTGTGCCTTATCAGTAAACATAGTCCTGTTTTAATCTGAGAAAAGAACGAGATGTAAATGTAGGAGGTTACTTCTGAAATTTGTGTATCTAATTATCTACACACCTTTTTTTAAATTGTACAGCCTTTTTTCAAAGATTGGGTTCATGTTACCAATTATAAGCTCATATATTATTTTCTGTGTTTTTTTTCCTTTAAAAAATATGTGGCTACTCTTATTTGTGCACATTATTCAAATCACTATTTAACAACCATCTATCGCTGTTCATTTGTTTCACATGCAATAAAAAACAAACATGTAATGGGATAGCCAAAATTGTTCAGATCAAATATTAAGATGCCTCAGTCTTTTGTAGGAGAAGAGAATTGAGTTTAAGTGCACAGCACACCACAGAGGCCAAGCCCGGCTAAATGTTTTTTCTCTGTGGGGGAGACAAAACCAGCAACAAAGTAGTCTGTCTGTCTGTCTGTCTGTCTGTCTGTCTGTCTGTCTGTCTGTCTGTCTGTCTGTCTGTCTGTCTGTCTGTCTGTCTGTCTGTCTGTCTGTCTGTCTGTCTGTCTGTCTGTCTGTCTGTCTGTCTGTCTGTCCTCCTGACTAACTTTATTCTGGCTTTCCTTCCTCTGGAATCTCTCTGTATATCAATGGCTTCATGTCAAAACAAGCCCAAATCCCTCGCTTATGCTGCATGTTTTTTCTTCACATTGCAGTGTACAGAGAACAAAAACAAGCTGTGAGTATCAGTGTGTCTGTACATACGTGTGAGCCTGGATGACTGACTATAAGCCTCAAGTTAAAAGTCCATGTCCATGACAGGCCAGAGACAAATGTAGAGAGAGAAATATGTCAGGCAGAGAAGAGGAAGGCAACAATAAAGTCATTGGTACATAAAATACAGTCATAAAATAAGTGTATGGGGGTGTGTCATTAAGAGTTCAGCATTACACCACCTTTGTTTTGAATGTGATGTTTTCTGGCAAAGCTTTTATTTCGCCTAAAGAGACACTTTTTGGTCATTGATTAAAGCCTTTGTTAAAATCACATCTTTTATTGGGGGTTTTCCTGCTTTGACAAATCAGAATTCAATGTAAAAAAATCTCCCATCTGATGCCTAATACCAACATTATTTAAGTTTACAGAGGAAGGGACAAAAAATGTTATGGCAACGAAAGGAGAGCGAATTTAAAGTCTCTTATAGGTTGAAACTGCAACTATATGACCTTTGAAAATTAATACCTCTTTTATCATAACATTTGACTTAGTATTGGGAAATTGGGTGATCAAAACATACACGTTTTAAGAAATGTGTGTATCATGTATGGTTAAAGTAAAGCAAGCATGGCAAACATGGGTACTGTACACATTCCAGTAAAGTGGGTTTTTTTAATATAACTTAAAAATTCACAAATCACCAGGCTTACAGTTACAAAAACAATCTAATCGAACTAAACATGATAAACCAAGAGAATGAAATAAAAAGGAGGGTATAATTCTCTTGTTGAGGTGTGAAAGGTTATATTTGCGTTTTTAAACTGACCTCTGTACTGAATGAAACTAAATTGTTTTGAAAATATTGGATAGTTGGATTTCAAGAGTAGACTAACCATTTCAGTCACACTTTGCACTAAGCAATAGTAATGCAAAATACATTGTTCGGGTATTTTTGATGAATCATCTCTAAACCGTTTTCAGCCGTACAGACCTCTGCAGGTCTGAGCTCTACCGCTGCGTGGCGCTGTTTGAAACGTGCCGGGAAGAAAACAACGTCAGGGTCCCGCTGCGTGCACCGGAAGTGATCTTTGTTTACTGATTCAGAGAAGAGCAAGATGTCTGGCCTGGACGTGGAGGATTTTATTCAACAAAACAGAGCTTTGGCTGACCAGGTGGAGACACATCGAGGATACTGGGAGAGTGAGAAACACTGGGAGGCTCGGAGAGAGTTCATTCTGAGGAACATCAGTGATTTTGAGGTGGAGCAGCTGGACCCGCTGCTCTCTCTGTCCATGGTGTGGGCTAACAACGTCTTCCTCGGCTGTCGGTACGTAAACACTTAACGTGCACTTTAATGACCGTCAGGAAACGCATGTCCCCTTATCGAATGACAGATAAAGTTGATTGACTCCCGAAATTACACGGATTTCTTGTAGATAAACACTCGTGTTTCTAGGGTTCATGAATATTTTCTTCTTCGTCTATTCTCAACTCTTCATTAGACTCACTGCTTCCCCCTGTGTCCGAAACACGAACTAACACAAATATTTCAATGTTTATCTGTTGATTATGAGCATGTTACTAATCATCCTGTTTCATGTCTGTTATTGTATATTGATGCAAATTAGTGCATGTGGTTGCCATCATTTTATTATGGTTCCACTGATTAAGATCTCAAACATTGTGTAGGTGTTTTAATCAGATGATTGTCATTAACACATGGCCAAACCAAAGATTTTTATTTGACACATCTATGACTCCAGATAAACTGATAATGTGTGTTACTGTTGAACAACACATGACAGATCACTTAATGATTTTTAAACTCCTGCACATGTTTCAGCATTTCTTCATGACTTGTTGCTCTCTTTACTTACGGCAGGTATAGCACAGAGCTGCTGGAGAAAGTGAATGAAATGGCTGAAGGCATTGTGGTGGAGGATGCGCCAGTCTTTAAGACAAGAGACGAGATTATGAAGAAGCAACAGGTACATGTGAAAACACACACACTGTGCCGAGATCCTGAGTCAGCTTGAAGAGAATATCCCTAATATTTTCCTTTCTCTTCCTTCACAGGGTCGATGATAGACGTCTGCTAGTGTTGGATGAAGACTGAAGGCTGACAGGAATCAGCTATTGTGTACCTGCTCTGTTGTATTTTACATCATACAATTCAACCATGCCACCTTTTTTTGATCAAAGGTCGGATTGGAGTGCAAACATCTAAAAGAGTCGTTCAGATTTTAGATTTGTGCATCAAATAGGTTTGTCAGTGTTGGAGCTACAGTGTCATTACACAATGGTTTCTTTTGTTTTATACCTTTTTTTAATTAACTCAATGTAAGATGACACTTGTCCAAATGTCCCTACGAGGAGCCTAATAAAGGACATGTATTTTCTTCCGTCTATGATTTTTCATTCCTATTTATTTAAATGATAATTGCCATTCTGTGCAATTAGTGAATGATTAAAGTTGAAATTTCTTGTTATGCAGCAAACATTTAAATGAAGAAAAAAAAAAGTGAGGAGATATGAGCTTTAAGGGAGGGAGAATCGTCCTCATGAGTTTTGTAACACAAGGTACGGTGTTTTTCAAAGTGTCTTAAGATAACATTTGTTATGAATTGGCGCTTTACAAATGTAGATTGATACAAGTCAACCTGGTATACACAGCAGAACATCAGTAAGTTCCTTAGTTTAGGTTGTTTTTGTGAAGTAGAGCAATTCACCTTCATACATGTTAAAGCGCAAAATGTAACAACTACCCGAAAGTTTTTACATTTTGGGGTAGGCAAAATATTTTTCTCCTAATGTAACAATTCGTTACATTTTGGGTAGTTCAGAGTCTAAAAGGGCAGATTTAACTCGACAAATTGAAGTTTAGACTGATCATTCATCGGAGGGAACTATTCTCACACTGTCACAGTGACTTATGAACTTTTGTGATGTAATACTGTTAAAAAATATAACGGGGTAATCAAATGTTCCAGAAACTTTAGAGAACAGCCAAAAGATGATCCAGAACAAATGTCAAAGTCTGAAAAATGTGTTTTATTATGTTTATACAGCATATCGTTATAAGTATACATTTTCTTGTTTAATTCACAAAATTTAATAACATCTTTTTTTATAGGTGAAATAAGTCACTAGTCACAATATGACCTTTACTGTCTCTGAAAAGAGGAACTCTTATTTTATGATCTGTGAATATTTAGCTGGAGTGGGGCTGAATTCAGTCATGACTTTATATACTCAAGTGGTCTTTTAAATGGGCATCGCATCGAAATATAAGGGACAAAAGCAGGCATGAATACAACCCGGACCTTTAGGAAAACAGTTGATGTCACACTGGAGTCGAAGTCATCCGAGCTGGACAGCACTCATTTTATCCTTCTGCTCATTGGTCGAGTTATACAGTAGGTCAGCTAGGTGGTTTTAAGAGAAGGATCCAAAGCACCGACTCTCACTCACATGCGTCACAGGCTACAAAGTGACATAGTGTCTGAGGTGAGTGAAACTACAAGACAATACAGAACAAGTCTTTGAAGAGTCATCAGGAGAAGAAGCTTTGCAACTTAAGAACTGTAAAACCTGAAAAAAAAAAAAAGCTTCATAACAAAATGCATACATGTTCTTCTGTGTAAATAGGCATACCTCATCCTTTTTCTTTGTTTTGTAGCGACTTGCCGCTGATCCAGCTGGTCTTAAAGATTCACAGGTTTCTTCTTGCTACCTTTGTTTACACCATGATTGAACTTTAATGAAACCATTCTAGGATGACTCAAGTTCAAGCACGATTGAATTTCTTTCTTGAGATCCTCATTTACCTCGGTCACACTTTGACAACACCTTACAAATGAACGAAGCTCAGAAAAGGACAACAGGACTAGAATATCTCATGTAGCCGACTGAAAGAAAGTTCAATCAGTGCAGTGAACACTTCCCTCGGTGCAGCGCACTTCCTTTTCATCAAATCCTGTTCTCCACAGTCCTTGTTCATCTAGTCTCATCCTGGTTTTAATATTTACTCTCTCATAACAATCTCTGTCTAACATCTCCTACCACAGAGCAGAAATCATTAAAATAAAAGCTCAGAGCTGTCTTGCCAGGGACTCATGAGTCATCAGTGCCAGGGAGACTTGGCGCTGCTGCAGCCTGTGACGTCTGTGAGCCGAAGCCTGTACTGTGTGTCTTAAAATAACTGATCTGCTGGAACAGACCAGGGATTGTTTTTTTTTTTATATCAGCTTTATCAGTGGCAGACCTTAAAATAACAATACAAATACTTGAGCGACTTGTTCTGGGTTGTTATTTTTTTTCCATTACATTCTAAATAAGCAGATTTGGTCATCAACCTGCACTCACAAAAACAGCCAAGTTGTGTTCATACCAGGAAACATTGCAAAAAGAAAACAAAAGAAAACTTCAAAAGAAAAACAAAATCTGTAAAACTCAAACACTAACAGCATCAATCCATCCAAACAACAAAGATATATTACAAATTCTGTTAGCAATAACTTATTTCACATCATGCAATAAAAAAGTAAAATTAAGGACAAGAAACACAAACATAAGATTGATTTCCCCTCCCTGCTTTTCCTCAAATGTATTGGCAAGCAAGTTAATGTCCATTCTGGTTTGGTTGTTTTCGAGATCTTTTTGTTTTTCAGGGTGGCACTTGAGTTCTTCTGATATAGTTGCTGTTTTTCTCTTTTTTTTCTTCTTCTTGATGAGGTAAAAATGAGAGACTGATGTACTGGGATGATGAAGCGAGAGTGATGGAAGAGGAGAGAAGTAAGAGAGCAAGAGAGGCTCAGACGTCCACCCAGCTCTGCTCCACGATGGCCGTCACCCTCTTCTCGTACTCCCGCTTGTTTTCTTGATAGAGCTGTGCGGCCTGACTGTTGGCTGGGCTGTTGGGGTTCGGCTCGTCCAGCAAAGACTGCGGAGAAAAGTGACAGAAGCGATGAATAGATCCACAAGTGTCCGGTCCAAACTGTATTTAATAACCACAAGAGGTTTTCGGAGTGGGCTGTAGTAGTGATGAATGTGTGCATGATACGCCTGGCTCACACTGTACGACTTCAGATAACACTGTACAACTGAATCCTTTACGACACACGACCAGACCTTAAGATCTGTGCTCAAACTGTATGAGTGAAATCAGGATGGAGCGTTACTAATAACGTTTCAACGGTCTCCAGCTGATGAAAGGAAGTGGAAGTTGTTGTAGGATATAGGAAAGTTGATACAACGTTTCAGAAGAGTGCTGCACTGATCATCCATGAACCTAAACAAAAAGAAAAAGCCGACGTGTATGGACTCACATGCAGGTAGCTGCGGAGACGATGAATCCTCGCCACTTCTGCCAGACGCGCTTATAATGCTCAAGATTTGACAGTCTAAATATCCATCATGTTTGAAATAAAATCAGGGCGTCCCTGAATATCGGCGAGCATATCGGGGACGTTAAGTTTGGAACTTTGTACCGCTCACACCACAAGATAATTCGGCCGGATGATCGGTTCCGAGCAGCCTCGAGTCGGGAGTGACCCTGCGATAAGCTGTAAGGACGAGTCGGACCTCAAATGGGCTCGATTATCCTGCAGTGTATATACACAGGAACACCTATCAGGTCATCAGGCTTTACTTATACAAGGATTATTTCACACTTGTTTACACGTCTGATCATGAACAAACACGATTCGAGGTTAGGCGTCTTGCCCAAGGACACGTCAGACATGTTGCTCGCAGGAGCTGGGGATCGAACCCTCGACCGTCCGTTTAAGAGACAACGACTCTACTAAATGAGCCACAGCCGCCCCACTACACTGCTAAACACTGGAGACTAAACATGTATTATTATGCACTAACGCAACTCAAAGCATAACGTTTCAGTGTGGATAGGGATATCAAAGCTCCACTCTCAACGTTCGAAGACAAAACGAGCTCTGCAGAGTGAGAAGAATAAAAGAGTTTCCTGTGAGACAGTTTCTTGGAGAGCTCCCGCGTTCCTCGTGCATGTCAACACGAGTGACAGGGTCAAAAGGATGCGTCGCAAAATTAGTTTGGCAAAAAAGTGATTGCCATACGAGTCACTCACCTGGATCGAGGTGAGTATGGACGACACATCATACGTGGGGCTCCAGCGGTTCTGAAGGATGTCTAAACATATACTGCCATCTGCGTAAACTGGGAGCACACACACAGAGAGCGAGCGAGAGAGAGAGAGAGAGAGAGAGAGAGAGAGAGAGAGAGCGAGAGCGAGAGAGAGAGACAACGTTGTTAGTTTGAGATCACTTAGAATGACCTTCAGTTAGGAAGCTGTCATGACGGTTTCATTAACATGAAGGTCTCTATGTTTACAGAGAATGAATGTACAACACATGCAGAGCTGAGGTAAACTAAACAGTTGAAGAGGATTTCAGAATGTCTTTTTTTTTTATTTATTTTTTTTTTTTTTACAAATGATACAAGACGGACATGTTCACACAACAGTTTCAGAGTCATTACAAAGAGCATCTTTAAAAATGGACCCATGAACTGTTCATCCACAGCCTTAACTCTTTCATCTTTGCACACCGATGAATGCGAGAGCAGACATTCAGATGGATCTTTGAATCGGTGGAGGAGTGAGAGAGTGTCGGGGAAGATAAACATCTTACCATTTGGGTGAAACATTCTGGAGACAAATCGAACCGTGGGAGGCTTGTTTGGGTACTCCTCTGAAAACTCTATCAGAAGCTTAAATGTTCCTGCGGAGAGACCGAGGGGGAGAGAGAGTGTATGTGAGCAGTAAACTCAAGTAAAGAAGAGAAGAGAGCGTACAGATGTGGAGGGTCGAGGAAGCCAATTACTAAATCTACAGCTCGCTTGGCTTTAAAGAAGCTAATCCTTCACATAGGCAGAAATGTCAACAGTGCAGGCTAACAGCGGGATCAAGGATAGAGCTAACGAACAGGAAAAAAGAATAAACACAGAGTCAGCACTTCCTGTCTGACCCTTATTCTGAATAATAAGCAATCATAGTATCTGAGGGGGAAAGAAAAGTGTGTATTTGTGCCTAACTTTCAAACTGTACTGCATGTATGCAAGGCTGAGGCACATCAGCAAGTTAGCAATCAAACATCTGGTGAATGTCCAGCTAGTTAGTTAACTCTGTATAAAGATCTGATCTGTGTCTCTGCAGAGCTTCTATGTTTGACTTCCTTAAAGTGTGGGAATGTTTATCACTGTGTGATTTGGAAAACTGACGGCTTAAGATCGCTCTGCTCCTGAATTCAAAAACCTTTGAGCCCCTTTTTTTTTTTTTTTAAAAAAGGCTCTACGATAAACAGACTGGGTGATGCACGTCTTCATTTAAAACAGTGTTGGAGAAATTAAAATCAAATCTAATCAGCTTAGTTAAACTGGCTCCCGCTAAGGCTGCACTTTGTGGACAAGATGAATCCAAATGTAGAGCTTACCATCTTCAAACGGTGTTCCCACAGGCCTGCACAAGAACGGGGAGAGAGGGGGAGAGAGAGAGAGAGGGGGGGGGGGTTATTTCCAGATTCAAAATATTCCCGCTGCAGCCGATATAGCTCTGACTTGGATAACATATTATGACCATTCCTCCCTCAAGAATGTTCTACACACAGACAGACACCAGAGCCGCTATTTACCCAGCTCTCCACATGCTCAGTGTAAAGGATCCAAATCAAACAGTTGCCCATGTGTTTTACACATGACTGTTGTCGGGCAGCCTCGTCTTTCACTCTGAATCAGGTGAGGAGCTTCTCGCGGGTCTATTTCTTCATTGATGGTTGCTTTGCTAAATGTTGCCCCTTGTTAACTTCCCATTAGATTGTGCTCTTCATGTTTTAATCAGCCGGGATTGTCTCTCGTCTGGCCTTTCCAAACTGACTGCCAGACAACTTCAGCTCACCTCGCCGCTGCCAGAGTTTTAATTGGAACCAAGAGGACCAAGCACATCCCGTTCCTAAACATTTACACTCGTTTCCAGTTACTTATGGGAGAGATGGAAACAGGGCTGTAAACACTCGCTGAATAATCTGCTCTGAATAAATACAAAATGGATTTTTAGATCTTCAGGAAGCAGAATGCTGGGTGTGTATCCAGTCAAGATCCAAAACATGTAATGCAGCTGCTCACTACTATTACACCCATGAGTGATCATGTTAAATTCAAACCATAGTGACTTATTAGCAGGAAGTGTTCTCCTGTGTGTCTGATTGGTTTCTATTCTCTATTTATCGTCTTTGTTGCATTTGGGAAACTGAAAGCTTTTTATGCAGTTACATCTCACTGTAACAGTATAGTCCCCGTTTAAAACTAAATATACGATATCTGACATGTAAGACAGATAAAATGTCCTTTTTTTAATTATTCCAGAATCACAAAAAGGAACACTATTGCTCCCAGGGTTTATAGAAATCCAACAGGATGACAGCAAACAGCACAGTTACATTTGCACCCGTGTCATACAGTTACTGGGCTCGTAGTACAGTTTAGTTTAAAAAGCATGCTCCTTTTTGTGAGTTACTCTCATTTCAATTACTGATGAAGATAAGCGCTATCTTCGAACTGGAATGGGGTTTTTGGTTTCACTTGTGTCTCCCAGCCTGTTCTTCCATCAAACACCTGCTGGTTCTCCACATGCCAACTATCCAGACCGGTCTGTGTCACAATCAGGACTTCAATCTAATGTATTTAAATACTGTAAAGGGGCCGGTTGGCTTGGGGAGTCGGTGCATCACAATCACAGTGGCAAAGTAAAGACAGCAGGGCGGAGTTTGATTTAGAGCATGACTCACCCAAAAATAACAGCGTTCCAAAGCATGATGTTGTTCTCTGATGGCGCTCCACTCACACCGGTGGGAGGATCTTCTTGAAGTCTGGTAAAGACGGAGAGAAAGATTCACAAAGAGATGAGAGAAAAGAGAGAACAGGACGGGACGAAGGGAATACAGGAGGAAAGGGAGTTGAAAAAGAGACAGGAAAAAAAACCCAAAAGGGAAGGCAGAACGAGGGGAGGAACACAGAATATGTAGAAATGAAAAAAGACACAAATAACATAGACGAGGAAACACAAGCAGGAGGGAGAGAAGACAAGGAAGGGAGAGCGCTCGGGGAATTTAATCAAGACCTCGACTGCAGGATAATTATCAGTCAAAACACACAGCCTGCTGTATCAGTCGACAGTCAGGTTTGCAGGATCAGCTGCACACTGACCATTCTAGTGTCACGTTTCAGTTCAAATAAGCTCCATTAATCTAATACTGGAACATGACTTTATGCTCCACCTTCACTTGAAATGACATCCAACAACGTCATGGTCAGGATATCAGGAAATTATGAAACTATTGTTTCTAAAGGACAGGCTCTCTAAGGTTTCCCTCGAAATACAAAAGCTCCAGACACTTCGATGTCCGCCTTTCCCCAGAGAAAAACAAGCTGCTGAAGAGGAGGTGATGTGATTTAGGCCACATCTGCAGCAACATCTGCAGCAACAGCAGCGGTGGTGGTGGTGATAACAGTATATGAGGAGTAAAGAAAAAAAACAAACAAAAACGACATAGCAGCGAAGGACAGAAAGACGTCACCTACAGAAACAAAAGCTCCAACCACATCAAATATGTTGTTGATGGTAAAGCGCCAAAAAATCTGAAGCTTGAAAGAAGGGCTGAAACTAATGACTGAAATTCTTATCAAATGAATATCTTACTTAAAAGTAGAAACATTGGGAAACAAACTGATTACCCTCTTATTAAAAAAAAAAAAAAATAATACACCTGACCTCTTTTCATTATTAATACTATCAATTTTCACAAGGTTCATAAGTTCACCAGCTTTTTTATCTGACAGTTTCTCTTTTCTCCAAATATGGATAAAAACAAGTATTTTCTGGACATTTTACAGCCTAAATAATTCACGAGATAACTGGAAATAATTGATTCTTTCTTACATGGAAATAATCACTGGCTCAAGCGCCCAATCTTTTTGAAGCACAGTGCAAAACAGCTCAGCAACAACTGCCTAGCAACAAGACGCCAACAAACAGAAACACACAAATGTCGCAGGTCAACAGTTTGAATCAGGTTTCCAACATCGTGCCTGTGGTCTGTGAAACGTTTTATTCACTGTAGGATATAAAAGCAGGTTTCTCTGGGTCTTCATGTCACTATGTCTCATTCAAAGGTCAAGGTTTAGAGCGACGCTGCATGTCGGCTAAGTCAAAAGAACTGCTACTACTTAGGCGCACAATCTCATGCGTAGCATAAAAGCTGGCTTAATAAGAGCTTACAGCAATATATCAAGGTAGGCGGGTGTGTGTGTGTGTGTGAGGATCAGTGTCCCTAGCTGCAGACAGACTCACTGCAATTAACCTCATTTACTGTAATCTGCCTGCGCTCTCTGCTGCTGAAAGGATGCCCAACTCCAACACCTCACTAACTCGTGTATTGTACAAGAGCGAACTGCGAATGACAACTGCAGGTTAGGGGGAGCATTACATACATCTTATAATATAACATTTTATTATTATTATTATTTTTTTTTTAACATTTTAATGAGAGTTAAACAATCACCTTTTCTTTACTGGCTCCCCAAAATAGGCGGATTCTTCCATTTCATTTGTTGTAACTGAAAATATTTGGGATATTTGACATGTCTGCGTCTTTGTTTGGAAATGCAGACACGACGCAGAAAACATAGCCAATTCAATACTCACAAATAAAAATCAAATTTAAAGGACTGTTATTAACACAGTGAGCTAAAAACACCATCATACTATACTGCTCGGTCAGTTCAGTAACGTACACATGGCACTGGTTTTGACTGGGTTCTTTTACACATGATATCTCAGTCAAACATTGTGGGTTGACTAACAGAAACATAACATTGCAGTGCAGCTGAGCGATTTAGCTTTAAGATTAAAAAATGTTCATAATCTTTATCGGCCATAAACCAAAGTTTGAATCTAGTTATTTTACAGACTTATATCAGCTAGAATAAAACTGGACCCCAGAGACAGAAGACATTAAAGTGTGAGGGAAAAGTTTCTGCTCTCACAAATCACAATGTCCAAAGGTGTACAAATATTTGGAAAAAAGTAAAATTTTACTGAATATAATCAAGTTCAATTCAAATGATATTAGGACTGTTCTACAGAGAGTATACAAACCCTGTTTATTCAAAGAGCGCTTTAACATTGTGTCGAGCTACTCAGCCGAACCGTCACACACATTTCCTTCTGTTCAAACAATCAAATAGCTCTGTTTCAGGACCCATTGTGCAAATAATTTTGACTTACAGTTCAAACAAAGGGAGACTAGGCAATACCACGCAAGGCTGAATTCAATCAGCCAGCTTTGGCATGGACACACAGGCTGATCAAGGAATGTGCCATTGTGTTTCCCCTTGACACACTGTGTTACAGTTTACCACCTGGGGACTGGTGCAGCAGAGTAGAGTTACGGTGACACATTATCTGCCCTGCTTCACAGCTGTGCTTAGTAGAAGAGCTGAGGATCTTTTTTTCCACTGACAGGTGTGTGAATAGCACACATGTACTGCAGATTGCCATATGGCACCAGGCAACAGACTGGGGATAGCAGGTATTACAAGCTGCTCCTTGCCAGGTGAGGTTCTCCCAGGTTACTTTGACGTGTTCTTCCTGTCTTCAAGGGTTTTAATTAAACAACAGTTCACAGAAAGTGCACTTAATCTTAAATGAAATGACTTACACAGGAGGTGGCAAACAAATCTGCCATTCTCAAATATAGAGATTGGGCACCCCAAGGCGCGCATGGTTGTGCAATACCTGTAAGCCACGTTGCTCCCATGGGGGGGGGGGGGGAGGGGGGTACTGATATCATGTTGAATAGCTTGTAGAATTGAGCCACGCAGTTTAAACCCACAGCTTGGAAATTGTGCGAAGTAATTAGAATAAATCCCGTCACAGTTAACTCCTTATCTGGGTCATTTCAGGTAATGGGTTCTTGAATTGTTGGTCTTAGTTTCTTGGAAAATGTAACAGTTCTTCGTACGTATGATCTGCTCCAACAAAAACAAACAAACTAGCTTCACATAATGAAGACTGACATTATTCCCTAGATAGAAAAACACTGCAGAAAACCAAATTAGTCTTCGGATATGATCAGATACATTTTAAAATGCTCATTTCAACCCAACTGATTCCTTACACAGAGACAACCCAAGCACATTAACACGTTGTTTTTAAACAACTCTTGTTGTGAGCTTTGTAAACAGCTTTCTTTGAACCAGCAGCTAACGTTAAGCTAACGGTGAGCTAGCTGCCGTCAGCTTCATCGGCTAATGCTGCTAGCAACACACAAACAGAAAATAAGAGTGCCAAAACGTTATGGTACCTTTTAAAGTCTCTCATAAGCCGTCTCCTTGCCGGGGTCGACATAATTCGAAATGTGTTAAAATCTAAACCAAGACCATAAAGCGAAATCTATCCGAAACCAAATCCGGTGTTTCTTCCGCTTGTAGCCCTTTTCTTCTTCTTCTCCCAAAACAACTGGTTAGCTAGCTCTCTGTGATGACGTCAGTGGCTCTCATGCTCAGCCTCCTCTGTGTCACAGGCGATAAGCATGAAAACATGTTTGTTAAGGTTAAAAACACCAACTTTAACTTTGTTTATCAAGCAAAATATCTTAAACATTTCATAAGGGCATCGATAATTAATGTTCATAGTGTGCCATTATTTAAGGCTATATAAGTTTATATAAGAACATATGTAAGGCATTGCACGTTAAAAAAAATACTTGAGAACGTGTTGACCCTTAATACAAAAAGTTAAAAGGGAATTATAAATGAGAGCAGGGGTGAAATATGTCTAATGGCAGGCTAGGCCAATAGGTAAATCATAAGATGATCGACATAGCATGTTGATGATGTTGGAGGCTAACAGTATTCTCTAGTTCACATAACTCTGCTAGTGCCCACACAAACTCCTCCAAAATAAATTATACATCATGTTTTAAATAGTCCATGATATTCTCAAAGTGCATCTTTGCAAATCTGGCTCTCTGCCACCTTCCCCTTATGGACGATAACCTTTAAAAAGCTATGCTTTAGTGGAGAACCAGTTTGAAACTATTTTAATGAAGTGTCCCTAATAGTATCATCATGTTGTCTCTTGATGTTTGAAGAGAAGAGTCTGTTAAATAAAATGCAACCTTCCATCTGCCTGATACGATTATCAACCTACTCTGACTTCTAATGGATGGCAGGTGAATATAAAAATGAATGCGCTCATCTCATAATCGTCTCAGAAGTAAGTAGCTTACATTAAATCTTAAACCAGTAATCCAAGTGATGCTAATGCATTCTATCTTCTTTTTCCTGCCTGTGTAGAGTCATTAAAGTCAAGGCAGAAATTTGGGCAGACCCCAACTATTTTGACTTCAAATGTTAATATAATAGACTATTAGCCTATTCCGAATACACAAGATATACAGAAAAAAGGCCATATACCAGAGGACCAAATCAAAGGCAATGAAGACTTTAAAAACAGTCTGGAGATGTGATATTAGGACTTATGTTGTAGTTTAGGGAACAATGAATGCTCTCTTAGCATGTACAGTAGAACCTAAAAAATAATGACTTGGATCATGTATTTCTATTTACACAAAGATAATTATTATTTCAATGTTTATTATATTAAGATGGAGCATAAAAGAGAATATACAAATGAGGTTTTTTTAAAGGACAGAAAACCAAAACAGTTCTGTCAGTGGAATAAAATAGAACAGAAGATAAATATTGTTTACACTGACTCTGCATCTCAAAAAACAACAACGAGAGAATCCCCCTCTTTAAGTGTTTTTGTAAGAATCAAAGGATGCTTGTCCCTGCGTGTGATGGCAGCTAGACCATAAAAAGTCTGTTTGTGTGTGAACAGAACAGAACAGTTTCTTTTTCATTGCGTTGTTGTAGAATTTTAAAGGGCAAAAATATCCAAACCTGACCAGCATCAGGATCGCATGATGCAGCTCAATATACTATAGGGGTCACACAAATAGAGAGCTTTAGTGAAATCCTATCTGAAGCTTGAGCATACATATCTGTCTATTCAATCTAACTCCATCATTCTCTTGACCATTTCCCTGTGGGAGTCCAGACTGCAGCTATCAATAGACCCACTGCTCTGTTAGCGTTTCACTGTTGTAGAATGTAGGTCACACATTGACAAAAAGACAGTCAATCTCTTCTGGCTCCACCAAGTGCCAGAAATGAAAGCATGGCCTTTATGTAAGGCAAAATAACTAACATCATGGCTTGGTTAACCTAATCTGCAAACAGGTTGAATGTTATCCCCGGTAGAAACGTAGCTTTTTTCAGCTGAGATGAGTGTTTGATGGGGACCTTGGTCTGGATGTCTGCCTGGGCGTTATTGGACATCGGCATTTGTTCGTCCTAAAAAGGCAGGAGGGACTGCTTTTAATAGAGAGGACAAAGAAGCATTATTTTTCTTTCACTCTCTAAAATATTGAGAGAGACTCAATCACAAAGTCTTTAGATAGAATATTGTTAATATGTGTTAATGTGTTTCTCTCCTTTTCTCTCTGGATAGAGAGGTCACTCCGGCCTTTACCTGGCTCATCAGTCTAATGAGCCATTATTCTCCGCAGAAACCTGCTTGTGGCAGTTGGTAGACTGCAGTCTGAGTGTAAGGGTGGGGCTGTGATGGACCCATTAACGTGTACCACCACCATCAGTGATAATGAGGAGCAAAGCTTAAAGATGCTACAAGCTAATTGTCCCATTAGAGGTTCGATGTCTGGTTACATCTGCATGGGCCAAGGTGGTAATCTAATTACTCGGCTGACTGGGTGAGTGTTTGTGCAGTCGGTCAAGCCTGCAGCCCGTTAAGAGTGTCGGTTTAAAAGTTTAGGATCTGTGAAGGGCAATGGTGATTTTAGAGGTAATGATGAGGCTTATGTTAATGGGAATGTCCCTGTTATTTGATCTGCTGTAAAGTATGGTGTGAAAGTGCTGCAATTCTAGGGTGCCTCCTTTAAACAATCGTGTCTTGTGCTTCTGGTTTATCAAATTTATTTTATCTACTCCAGCGTCCTGATTTCAGAAAGATTTTTTGAACCAAATGTAGCTAAACAGAGCAATAAATTTGGCTGAAGATTGCTGTCTTGTAGCCTGCCTTCGGTAATGTAGAAAATATGTAAACATACTGTATATCCAGTAACATATAGAAATATTGTTTAGGAGCATAGGAAAAAGTAAAAAGTGAAGATCAACTCTTACTCATATATAAAACCATCACACAAGTAAAACATGCTACAAACGACTAATATTTTATACACTTCTTTTTATAGCAGGTTGCTTCATAATCTTCCAGTTGATTTAGTTATTAGGTTCCATTTTGGAATTATTTCCTGGGAACATGCAGAGAAGTCTATAATACTGAAGGGTTTCCAATGGTTGTAAATATTTTTTAAATAAAAATTTCTTATGTTTTGATTACCACAAGAAAGAAGGCCTTCACGTCAACATAAATGCTGTCGACTGACATCTTAAGAGCAGGACAGAATACAATGGCTCTGAATGGCCCAATGAAGAAAAAGAAAATATGCCCACATACTTGCAATAATGCCACAAAAGGTTTGTATTTAATAACAACACTATGACCATGAGATCTTCACCTAAGGACATCCCTGGCAAGCCACAATGCCGGACTGATGCAACAACAGGGCTTTGTGTAGCAATACATGTTAGTGTGATTCAGACAGGCATAGAAAACAAAGGAGTTGAACTTGTGGTGGTATTAAAGGCAGATAGTAATATTATCAGACTAATAATATCTTAGCCCAATACAACAAAGGGAATCTATGCGTCATACAGTAAAAATTAAATGTACAAGGGGGCATTGAACATCAGTGAGACAAAGAAGTGTAGAACAGGCTAGAATTAAACATCATAGATGATGCATCATAAATATCAATCAATCAATCAATCAATCTTTATTTATATAGCGTCAATTCATAACAGGCGTTATCTCAAGACACTTTACAAAAGCAGGTAAAGGACCTTACTGTTTGTCTGTTAACATTAACAAAAGAGCAGGTAACAAGACCATGCTCATTGTTATGTTTACAAAAAGCAGGTAAAGGACCTTACTTATGGCTATATTACAAGAGCCCAGCTTAATCCGTCACAGCGTGGCAAGAAAAAACTTCCTTTTAACAGGCAGAAATCTTCAGCAGACCCGGGCTCATGACGGAACAGCCATCTGCTAAACTGTGCTGGGTTTGAAAATGGGATGGGGGAGATGGGACAAGATGCAGAAAGAAGAATAGGATGGGATAGGGTGGGGGGGGGGGGGGGTTGTTTGGGCAGGCCATCCTCACCAACAGTCCCAAGGAACCTAAGAGAGCTCAAGGAACCTAAGAGAGCCCAAGGAACCTAAGAGAGCCCAAGGAACCTAAGAGAGCTCAAAAGGAGAGGTTAGAATACAAAGATAGTGACAAGCTACTGCTTGTCACTATCTTTGTACTGCTTGTCACTATAGACATATCTTATTACTATAAGATAAGAAAGCTGGGAGAGAGAGAGGGAGAGGGAGAGAGAGATAAGAGATCCTGGTGCCAGTTCCCCTGGTAGTCTAGGCCTATAGCAGCATAACTATGAGCTGGTCTATACCTGATCCAGCCCTAACTATAAGATTTATCAAAAAGAAAAGTTTTAAGTCTATTCTTAAAAGTATCTAGTGTGTCTGCCTCCCGGACCCCGACTGGTAGACGATTCCAAAGGAGCAGTGCCTGATAACTAAAGGCTCTACCTCCCATAGTACTTTTAGAGACTATAGGCACCACAAGCAGGCCTGCATTCTGGGAACGTAATGTTCTTGTCGGATAGTACGGTACAATTAACTCTTTAAGATACGATGGTGCCTGACCGTTTAGAGCTTTGTAGGTGAGCAGAAGGATTTAAATTCTATTCTAGATTTTATAGGGAGCCAATGGAGAGAAGCCAATACAGGAGTAATGTGGTCCCTTTTCCTAGTTCTAGTAAGAACACGAGCTGCAGCGTTATGAACGAGTTGGAGGGTCTTTAGAGATTTACCATAGCACCCTGCTAAAATAGAATTACAGTAATCCAACCTGGAGGCAACAAATGCATGAACTAATTTTTCAGCATCATTTTGTGACAGGATCTGCCTGATCTTAGAGATATTACGAAAGTGAAAATAAGCTGTCCTTGAAATTTGTTTAATGTAGGAATCAAAGGACATATCCTGATCAAATAGAACTCCTAGGTTCCTAACAGTGGTACTAGAGGCTACACTAATACTACTAAGGGCCGTCATATCGGCAGAGAAAGTCTCTCTAAGGTTCTTAGGTCCAATCACTATAACTTCAGTCTTGTCTGAGTTGAGCAGTAAGAAGTTTCTGGTCATCCAGGTCCTGATGTCCTTGACGCAGGCTTCTAGTTTACAAAGCTGGTTGGTGTCTTCTGGCTTCATTGCTATGTAGAGCTGAGTATCGTCTGCATAGCAATGAAAGTTCATGGAGTGTTTTCTCATAATACTACCTAGAGGAAGCATATATAATGTAAATAAAATCGGACCAAGCACTGATCCTTGAGGCACTCCATGGCTAACTTTGGTGTACAAAGAGGACTCATCATGAACATGCACAAACCGAGATCTGTCTGATAAATAGGATCTAAACCAACTTAAAGCAGTCTTTACGTTTACAAATATGTAAACTTCAAAATAAAAATGAAATTCATTTTTATAAAACTAATTAGTTTTCTGGTGTGCTGAAACCACCAAATCAAAAAAACAAACAATAGACAGAAATGGGAGCACATTTTAAGCTCAGACATGCACAATTTAAACCTGAATACAGTCCAAAAAACATAGCTTAGTACTTTATCAGTACTAAACTCTGAAATCTTTAGTCTTACTCGATTCGGATAAAGAGCAATGTTCTGTCAAAAATATGATTAAGTGAAGCAATAAGGGATGAAAAATTCAGTTTGTTACTGTTATGAGCGTTTATATGGCCAGATATACTTGAAACAGTCAGATGTCATGTTTTTGGGTGACTGTGGAAGTCAAACAATCTAATGTGGATGTTCAACCTGGACTTCATCTATGCCGCCACCAGATGGAGCTGGAGTTAAGAGATAGGAGGTAACCTGCTGTTGTCATGGTTTCAGGTATCCTGGAGACACAATACTGGATGCTAATTGGTGGAAAGACAAAGATCGGGCAGAGATGTTTACTTTGATTCTTTCCTCCTTTTTGTTGTTTTTGTTTTTAACCTGTACGTCCATATTTAGGGTGACATAAAGAGCCACCAAGTTACAGTTCCAAATAGGAAAACACCAAGAAAAAGATAGTGGCATAATATTATTTGGAATATTTCAAAAGAAAAGAATATACCACACATGTTTTATGTACACAATAGTGCACCATACTGTTCTTCACATTTTATATATTAGTATATAATCCTTGTCTGTAATCAATTCTTTTTTCTGCAACTACATCATTTACCAAAAGGGATCAAAGGTGCTAAGTTGTTGTATATGTGTATCTATGTGTGTGTGTGTGTGTGTGTGTGTGTGTGTGTGTGTGTGTGTGTGTGTGTGTGTGTGTGTGTGTGTGTGTGTGTGTGTGTGTGTGTGTGTGTGTGTGTGTGTGTGTGTGTGTGTGTGTGTGTGTGTGTGTGTGTGTGTGTGTGTGTGTGTGTGTGTGTGTGTGTGTGTGTGTGTGTGTGTGTGTGTGTGTGTGTGTGTGTGTGTGTGTGTGTGTGTGTGTGTGTGTGTTTGTATGTGTATATATATATATATATATATATAAACAAACTGCTACATTTTTTTCCAAATCTAAAACTAAATTGTTTTTTTTCTTTGTATCTGTAAAATATATCCTTCTTTGTTTTCTGCTTCTCAAGGTTTTGCAGAGGGTAACTATCACGTGACTTGATGTAATGTTGTATCAGTTATTAGGGAGGGGTTTCTCACCCCCTCCCTAGGTCTTTCCTGGCTCCATCCTACTTTTTTACAGGATCATTGCCCAACTATCCAAATCAACCAAATGGTCATGCTCCTCTCCTCTGTCACATAACGGGGGGCTGTTGCATGGCCGAAGTGCCCTTGAGCAAGGGGCTTCCAGTGGAGGCAGCCGCTGCACTCTGACATCTCTCCATTAATGCATGTCCACAGGTCCTGCTTGTGCATGTGTGTGATTCAGATCGGTGTGTGCGAGAACCACAATTCCCCCTCTAGGATTAATAAAGTAAAAATCAAGTAATAAATTTAAAAAACAACAACAATACATTGCTCTGATTGTGTTGTTTCCAAGTTCAGGCATTTTATATTCTGCATCTGCTGTCCTGGTATTAAAAGGGCCTTTGGCACATGCAGAGAATTCAAATTTAGATGTTGATCAGCAGCAGCAGCAGCATGTACCCGGATAGCTTTGAACAGACTCCAAAACAAAGACTAAAGCCCTCTTATGAATTGCAGCCATTTGCTATGTGGTCATTAAAGCATCATGTGTCCTGGTGTCTCCATGTTGGAGCTCACCGTGGCTCCAAGCTGCCACTGTGCTGCTGAAAGGTGTGTTGCTTTGGATTATGCTTGTGTATTGTGTTTCGTGCCTCTTGATGTGATGATGGTCAACATGTCATCACTTCCATATCTAGAAACAAACAATGAGATGGTCAGTTGAAACCAAATGCTATGATTCAACCAATGTGTAGGCAGATGTCAAATGTCTGTTGTTAGTCATTGGTTGTGCCTGGTGATGTAACGTGTTTAGAGTTTCATAGGTTGGAAATGTTATGTTATATTATGGGGCTCTAGTTTCAGATTGCTTGTAAAGGTTGTTATACACATAACACTATTGTGTTTCATGTTTCGAACGTTTTAGTTGGAATAAGTCAACAGAACTTTAAACAATGAAAACAACCAACCTATTTCACTTGCTTTAAGTCTTATGATTCTTTGTTCTCATATACCGTAAGTATAGTTTTTTTTCAAAGTGGAGGTAATTATTTGACATAAAAAAAGGATACTGCAGAAAATAAATCTTGATTAGCGAAACTTTTACAGCTTTGCAAAAGGACAGGATTAATGCATCATCATGCTAAATGTGGCTGCCAAACATAATATTTAAACCTATTTGGTTATTTTGAAAAACAGAATCACTAAAAGCATGAAGCAAACAAACACAAAGCTTTGTTAGTGGAAAAAAAGGTGCATTTAGGGTGTATTTAGGTTGTTTGTGCGACCTGTGTGGAACACATTATAGTTTTTTCTGACTCAGAAGAAAGCAACAACCAGATAAGTAGCTGAAAGGTCAAAGCGACAGTTACCTGAAGGACACTCTGTGGGCACAAAATAGACAATGTTGGAGGCAAAATCTAGAAATCACATGAGAAGGATTGTGCCATTTTCAATCTCAGGTGGTTTACACGAGCCTCTATGTTTCACTGTAGAAATGAAAAGAACAGCTTTGTCCAAACTTTCCTATAACAAGGATAAATGAACCCAAAACAAGGCCCCAAAGTGAGTCATCATTGTTAATAATCTACCACTCTTATGGGTTGTCTTTGAACCATGATGTCATACAGTGCCATGTTAAAGTTGAAAATTGACCACTTTACTGCCGTGTGAACACGATAGATAGATAAACGTTTATAACCTGCTGCTAAATTTGAGTTTAAAACCTAAATAAAGACAAAAAGGCTGGTAACATCCGGAGGGCGAATAACTCGCTGGGGTGTGGGAAGTTGGACGCCTGCCTGCTTTGCTGGTCAGGGAGAGCGGGGAGAGCAGGGACACAATAATCAGACCGATGAGCCTGTCTGAGAAGTGATTGATGAAATGTTAATGTGGAAAGTGGCGATCCAGAGAATGCTTATCATGAGCTAAAAGGGGCTTCAGGGTCACTGTTAAAGAGAAGCCACACATGATCGGGAGTGACACTGCGAGAAATTTGTTAGGTTTAGTTATATTTAAAGGATGCAGCTGATGCCTTTGCTGCAATTCAAAAACTAAAACTGTTGCCTTTTTGTGTTGTGAACCTGCTAACAGATTTTCAATCATAAAGGAAAACAATCAAAACGTGAGTGATTACGTGGTTTGTTTTGACAGATGAGGCTAAATTAGCAGAACAAAAAAAACAAGTTAGTGTGTTTATATATGATTTTCAATACAGAAATGATTGAGAGATGTGTCTTTACATTTTTATAATATGACACACAAACAAAAAAGCTTCTTTGAAAGTATTTAGCTAGATGAATCAGTTTGATGACAGTAAATGGTAAATGGAATTAACCTTGAATAGCACCTTTTTAGTCTTCTGACTACTTAGTAGTTCAACCACACTAATGGCAAAGGTTTACCATCTGCACACTTTAAAAATACATTTCCTCTCATAGATTTAAAGATACAGTAAAGAAATAACCTTCCTTCTGCATATTGCATAATGTGTCTGTCATTTGCTGCTCACTGTCATCTTTCCTGGTGTTCCATGGTGTTTGCAAAGGAAACCAACATCTTTAATTGTAGATACAGGGATTGTTAATCAACCTGACACTTGTATGCATCTACATTCATCACAGAGAAACCCTGAAAGAGAGAATATATTCAGTCTTTGATCGCTGCTTTTGTTTGATGTGCTCTTTTTGTGCTAGAGACTGAGGTCTTTTGAATGGTGGAATTAATGGAGCAAATGTATTTTAGCTGGGTTTGTATTTTTCTTTCACACATAATCCTATAAACATAAAGTTTAAAAACCAGTGCAAACACTGAGTATCTTGGGCCTTGTGGTGGCTTAAGTATACAAATGTATTATTTGAGCTTTCATTTTGAATGTACGGTGTGTACGAGGTCCGTTCCTTTCCTTTTTTATTCAGTATTTCTATTTTCGACTCTTTCTTTCGCTATGTATCAGACAAATGCTTTTATTTTGTAACCAGTTCTGAGACACTATTACCGTAAAGCCTCTATCATGTTCAGTAAGCAACTGTGTCGGCTGGCTTGACTGTCGTTCACGATGTGTCGGCTGGCTTGACCTTGACCGCAGTTATCTACTACAAGTTTCATCAACCGTATGTGGAAACATTCTGGAGGGTTTATATTTGCTGAAATGAAGTCTGTAAAGTACTTTAAACTGGATAAGAGACAACCTCGCGCAACTGAAAGAAGAATTAAAAGCCTCAAGCGCCCTTTCCTAGAAGTCCTCAGAAAGGTTGATTTGTAGTTCACTTTCCCAATCAGCCCTAATCTTTTTTACTGCAGACTCGTTAGTTGTGAACAGGGGATTATAAAGACAGGAAACCTGATCTCTGTGCAAGACTCTCGCCTTTAATGTCCAATCAATGCCACCGGGGCCTGGAACATGAGGAAATGCCAGTGTGTGGGTCCAAAAATCCCAATGCTGAAAAAAATATTGAAAGAAGTCTGAACCATTTAAATTGAATGCAGAACATAGTTGGTTGAAAGTGGCAAAGACACCATCAACGCACAGATCACTGAGACAACGAAGGCCATTCCTCTCTAAAGAAGTAAATCGTGAGTCAGTCCGAGCTGGCATGAAACGGTGATTATTACAATTATTATTAGGCATCGCTTTACGGAAGGCGAGCAACCCAAAGTGTCGTCTAATTTGTGACCATATCTTAAGTGTACCTATTACCACATTATCAGATGGGAAGCTAGAGGGAGAGAGGGGAAGGGTGCCAGAGACAGCCTATAATCGGGACCAGCGACCCTGGGGTGAGCTAAACCAAAGTATCATTTTGTGGACATTGGCATCTTAAAGGAGAACATCTGTCATTTCATCACACAGGAGAAAGTATGTTTAACTTACATAAACAATTCTTTGGTTCACCTAACAACATCATATACACTTTACACATCTTCTCATTTCATCAGCTTCATAGTTAGGTAAGATAAGTAAGGTAAGATATAAGAGAGGTAAGATATTTATTGATTTTAAAATTAATTATTTGTAGGGTGGTGATGTTGCTTTATCATCTTTGCTTTGATGAATATTGACTGAGTTATCACAAATTTTATTTGGCATTACACAGCTGTTTGTTTTTTACTTTGAGCTTAAATCCCAAAAAATGCATTTTGGAATGAGAAAATACCATTTTACTGAACTCATCTTATTAATAGTTTATGTTAAATCTTTAGTGAGTTTATTTTTTTATATTTTTTGTTAAGTGTCCTGAGATACAATGTCATGAATTTGTCACTAGACCGCAAAAGATGAATTGATTTTAGCCAGCTGTGATATGAGAGAGTCCACCACAGCAAGAACAATGAAAATCATCAGAGCCATGTTTACTTCCGAAGTCAAATAATAGGTTAATTACTCCACATGTCACACTTCATCAGGTGTGTTTGTGTACAAATAAATTAATATGTATGCACATCGTATAGGAAAACGTCTTGTTAATGACTATTTTTGTTTGTTTTTCTTCTGGCTTTTAGATTCTGTAACCAACTGTTCTGCCGACTGATCAAGACTACTTAAGTGATCTTCACCAAAGTTGGGGATGTTGAAGGTGTGTTCTGTTTTTGCCTTTTAATAATCCTATCCACCATGAGCATCTTGGAATTTTCTTCTGATATTGTTATGTATATTGTATTGTCAATCAATTTTATAAAAGTTACAATCTTTCTAGCTGGAATAGAGATGACATATTTTTGTAAGCTGATCCGGGAGTAGCATCGCCATGTATTCTAATGAGAATTCCCCTGTGGGACTTTTGCATTTAGTTGCGGAGTCAAAGTCTCAAAAGCTCAATAAAATGTTTTGAACCTTAAATGGTGTGCCATACTTTTTATATGTGTTTTTTTTGGTTAACTTTGACCCTAAGAACCAATAATTGGAGGGTCAGCTCTATCAGGAATATTGCAACAACAAAAAATGCAGCCATTTTAGTGTATGAAACCTGTATTTTTAATAAGAAAATCAGAAAAATATTTGTTTTACCTCAATTCTTAATTGGCTTGGGTATGCTGTCAATAAATGCATTCATGCACATATACTTTCAACATGATTTTGCTTCAATTTAACGTAAAAAAGAGGCATTTTCTCACTTTATTCAATATTTTCATCTTTACTTCACTGGCAATCAATTATTCACCCAAGTTATGACAATCAGTTAATGTGCCATTGTTTTCACCAAACAATGTACTCATTCCACACAAAGAAAAAAAAATCCAACCAAAATCACACAGACACAGTCCAGGAATCAACTGAGATGACTCGGGACTCCGGGTTGGCTCCAAAGGTTCATTTTCTCTGATGTCTTCCCCTGTTAGTTCCTCGGTGTTATTCTGTGGGGCAGAAGACTTGACGCTTTGCTCAGGTGAACTAAAGTGTTGGTCCTGTCTCTGTTGCTGAGACTTGTATTGGTGGAGGTTTTTGGAGGTCATATTCTTCTTTAACGTCCTTCATTGAGAGATGTTCTCATTATCTGACTGTGGACGTGTCAGGTATGTACCTCAGTGTTGTTGCTGATTCCTGGTTGGTCTTTAATGAATTAGAGGAGGTCTTGCATGTGTAGATGGCCGTCTCAAGTGATTTCTGGACTGTCTTTCTTGGGTGCCCTTTGGTTTCAGGTAACTGCTGGACAGTCTCAAGAGGGTCCATGGAAGAGTCCACTGTTTCCTTAGTTGATTTCTGGACTGTCTCTGGTAGCTTCCTAAATGTATCCCTTGTCTTTGATGATTCCTGGTCTATGTCAAATGGGTCAGAGAAAATGTCAGAATTGTCTCTGGTGGTCTAAGGTGATTCTATGACAGTCTCAAGTATGACCAGGGCCTTCTCATGTATGTCTTTGGTTGCCTCCAAAGTGTCTTCCTCTCTTGTTTTGTCCTCAGAAAAAAAATCTGTAAAGAGTCTTGGCGTGCACTTTGATCAAATCTTTAATTTTGCCAAACAGATATCCACTGTTGTAAGATCTAGTTTTTAGCAGCTCAGACTTATAGCCAAAATAAAATCATACCTCCCAGCAAATGATCTAGAAAAAGTAGTACATGCATTCGTATTATCTCGCCTGGACTACTGCAACTCACTATATGTGGGCTTGGACCAGTCATCCATCCAACGCCTGCAGCTTGTCCAAAATGTGACTGCTCGCCTGCTAACGGGCACAAATAAGAGGGAGCCCCTGTGCACCTTTCTCTCCACCTGTTCACGACAGGATTGATTTCCAAATTTTACTTCTGGTTTTTAAATCACTACATGGCTCAGCACCTCACTAAGTGAACTTCTTCCTGTTCATGCTCCATCCAGAGCACTAAGGTCCTCCAACCAGCTGCTTCTGGACGTGCCCAAAACGAGGCTTGAAACTCTGGGCGATCGAGCCTTTTCTGTGACAACTCCAAATCTCTGGAATAAACTACCTTTTAATATAAGATCTGCTGCCACAACTGAACAGTTTAAGACATTTTTATAAATCCATGTATTTTCTTTGGCTTTTATCTCTAGTTGAGTGTTTTTATCCCAAACAGCAGTGTCCACACTAGTTCTTTTCTACTACTACTAGTTCCTACTAGTTCTATTGTTTAGTGTTTGAACTTGTTTTTAAATTTGTTTTTGCGATTTTTGTGACGTTTGGATGAAATGTCTTTTACTGAACTTAATGTACAGTCCTTTGGTCCACCTTGGCTGTTATAAATGTTCTTTATAATTAAAGTTGACTTGACATGACTTCAGATGTCTCCTGCAGGGGGAAGGCTTCGCTTTCAGCTCACATATACTCACTGTCCACAGAGCTTGTTCACCATATTTTGCAGGACTTTTACATTGTCCAGGTCATAATTTGTATTTTTTTTCTGGGTTTTCCTTTAAGATTGCATTTTCCAAGGTATGTGTTTGATATCTTTAGATAAGTTCACTGTTAAGCCCCGTTTCCACCGAGCAGTACGAATTGGTTCGTTTCGGTACTGCGCGCATTTTGCTGTGTTTCCATAGACTAATCCTGGGAAAGATTACCAAATAACCAATCTGTACCGTCCTACTTTTTGGGACCCTTCCGTTGAGGTGCCAAGAATATCAAGCCGACCCGAAAAGGTGTCGCTAAATCCGCTGATTGGTCAAAATAATCATCACTTCCCATGTGACATCAGCAAACAAAACTCAGCTGTGTTTAAACCATTGACTATAAACACGCAAGGGATTATTTACATCTCTTTTGCCTTTCAATAATCCTATCCACCATGAGCTTCTTGGAATTTTTTTCTGATATTGTTATGTATGTTGTATTGTCAATCAATTTTATAAAAGTTTCAATCTTTGTATCTTGAGTTAAAGCTTTTAGAATCCGTTCTGTGACATCATAACAAAGCAACTGTCATTATTTAAAAGTAAACAATAAGGACAGTGTTGACAAGTTGAAAGTGACATAGTGTGCCATACTTTTTATTTGAGTTTTTTCTGTTAATTTTGACCCTAAGAACCAATAATTGGAGGGTCTGCTCTTCAGGAAATATCACAAAAATGTGCCAATTTTATTGTATGCACCCAATTGTAAAATCTGAAAAAAATGTTTTTTCCTTACTTCCATGATGGATTCTGGTGAAATTCAGAAGAAGAAATTCACAATGTAGGCTAGATAAATATCGAGACCTTAATAAATTCTAGCTAGCTATATAAGAATATATAGCGAGAGGATCAAACTTAATTTAAAAGATGTTGCTGTATCAGTTGACGGGGGAATTTGGAGTTATAATAATAATGGGAATGTGGGTGCAGTCAATAGCCCCAATTAGGATATTCCTTGAAAACCTGCTGTCCTATAGAATCCAGCTATCTCCATTGTTTAAAACGTATATACTGACCCTTTAAAGTCGCAATTGCCTTTGAGTCTGCTGACAATTCTGCAAAATGTGGATTTATGAAGTCCAAAATGATCTCAGTCAACCATCTGAAAATAGGCTGTTATAAGCTGTTAAAAGTTGCAGAAGAGATGACACAGCAAAGTTCCCCTTGCTTCCATACTTGATAGCTGATACAACCTTCTCATAAAGGTACATGACACATTCTTTTGTGAATACATACTGCTGTGAAAACTCACTATTGCGATTAAATTTAATTGGGTTTAAGCTATCTCTAATTTCCTGTGAGAAACACTTTCCTCTAGCCCCTTCCAGCGAAGGTATGCAGCCATGTTGTCAAGGAAACTGAGATATAGCTAGCATAAAACTAATTCAGGGTTGGTTTAAATATAACTGCTAAACCAGGTTTAGACTAGGCTTAATATAACTGGTGCAACAGATTTATATTTAATATATGTTTAAGTGGAATTTAAACTGAGATTACCAAAGGGTTAGCATTAACCAGAATTAATTGTAAACTAAATTTAAACTAGGTTTAAAGTTTGGTGCAACACATTTAACACTTAAACCATGGTTTAATCCAGTTATAGAGTTAATCTATGTTGGTACAACCCAGCTTCAGGGTTAAAGCTTTTAGAAACTGTTCTGTCTCATCAAAGACACTGTCATTATTTAAAAGTAAACAATCCAGACTGAATTAGTGATGTAGCATTGCCATGGATTCTAATGAGAATTCGCCTATGGCATTTTTGCATTTCGTCGGGGAGCCAAAGTCTCAAAAGCTCAATAAAATGGGTTGAACCTGACATTTTAGTTGTGTTTTATTGTTAACTTTGACCCAAAGAACACCTTATGCACCCTATAATTTTAATCAGAAAAAACAGATTTCTTTAGTGTCCTGACCTTTCGTGTGTGACCTATGGGTAGTCTGTCAATAAATGCATTCCAGAAACACATTAACATGTGCTGACAACATACACTTAAAAAATAACTCTTAAAACACATTTCTACATGATTTTGCATATAATTTAACAATTTTTTTTATTTTTCATGAAATCACCCAGATGGAATTGCATTCAGAAGTATTTTGACACTTTGAGAAGAATACTTATTTTTCATTATTTGAATACATTGAGAGATAAATAACATGCTTAGGTCAATTAAGGGTTGGTTCACCTCATGAATATGAATAATGAAAAGTATTAGTCGGATGTAACCATATTAAGCTAAAAGGGAGCCACTGAAGAGCAGACACAGGTTAGCAAAATTAAGCTCTGGTTAGCCGGATGAATGTACAGTATACGTCGGTGACTTTGATTGTAAAGCTGTTGTGACTATGCCTGCAGTGTATTATGCTTTTAAAGTTAGTTTTGTGCAAAACTGGACTAGTCTGCAGTATTATTTAGTTTTAATTACTCACGCCTTAATCATTCTCAAAATGCTGATATGAAAACGTCTAAAGTCATTACACTTGTATATTTATACCACAGTTTGCTGAGTGAGGAACATAACGTTTTGGTAATCCATTGCAATCTGATAGTGTGTCTGCAAACAGACTATAGTCAGCAAATTATGATGCAAGTATTTTATTTTATCCAGAGGCTGTTTGATCTAAAACGAGTTATCGTAGCATCACAACAGCTGGCTAACTTGTTTTTTAAAAAAGCCTTTATAGGCTCAATGACTTTTGATAACAGAGAATAGCTGATGAGTCGTTTTTGTTGGTCATTAAAAGGTTTGCAGCTTTTCAAGTAACGTCGACCTGTAAACAAGAATTGAAGACAGAATATGCATAAACAGCTTTATTTTGAGGAGCAGTTTACTTTAGTAAATTTAAGAGTAGTGGACTTTTATAGACTTTGAATTAATAAACTACACATAGGCTCTTCTCTCTAATCAGCACATATGTTACTACAAACCCAGCTTTCATTGTCTCTGGGTTTGTTTACCAAATGCATGCTACATTTGAAACAATGACATCATCGCTGCACTATAAAATGATTATCACGCTCTCATGATGACGTATTCTGTGTGATGTGGTTAAACTACAAACCAATCGAGTGCAGAGAGGCAGCGCTGCGGACCAATGAGTGACCAGCCGTCGTCGGCACTGTTGCTGCGTCAAGCTAAAACTTTGACAGAGTGAGAGCGGAAACTGAGTGATGCTAAAAGTGAGGTAACTTAAAATGAAGACTGCAGGTTGTATTTGACCGCTTTTTATGTAGTCCTAAAAAAAATAAAATAAAGCAATTTTGTTAAAATGTGTTTATGTAGTAGGCTAATTATCAACAAAACACATAGGCGAGCTATTGATGATGGACTAACCATGCAGCATCCATTTTGATGACTTATTTGGTTTAGTTTGTAATTTGTGGTAAACATAGACCTATTGTGGAATTTCCGAAATGTGTAAAACATCGAACACGAAAATTAATTTTAAAACAGATTTTGACTTGACAGTGATAATGTTCATTGATTAACTCGTTTTCAAGTAGGATATGCTACTTTCTGAATGTAATCACAGACAGATACCTGAAAATATATTTCTGGAGGGAACAAATGGAGAAGGATAAAGAACACAGTGTGTAGTCCAAATGATGTTTAAAAGAAAAGAAAAGAAAAGAAAATCAGAGCAACCAATCTTTTGAACCAACATCTTGCATCAATTAGAAAAACCAACGAAACATTTGTTCTGGGTGCTTAAATAGCCCAACTTTAAAGACGGACGTGAAGGCAATAGTTTTAGTGTGAAGGTCACATCCGGACCTGCTTTGAGTTGTTTTGAGATAGTTTGACGTAAACTAACTTCAGGGTGGATCACTGACGTCCCTCACTCCCTCCTCTTCAGATCCACTTCAGTGATATCACAGCGACCTGGTAGGCAGAGAGTGGAGAGCCAGCAGCACCCACCGTGTCCGCCCTGCGAGCCGTGGAAAGGTCGAGAACACCGGGGTGGTCGAAGTTAACGAACACACGTGTCAACAAACGAACTGCAGTGAACCAAAACACTCACAGAGATGGACGAAAAGGCGTTCACGAAAGAAATCGATCAGTGGATCGAGCAGCTCAACGAGTGCAAACAGCTGTCGGAGGGACAGGTTAAAGCACTGTGTGAAAAGGTAAGATATCGAACAGATTTTAAACTCTCTTAACGTCAACTCACTGTCACGTCTTCTCCTCCCTTAGCGACGCCTTCCAGACATTCTTAAAATGGCGTCTACAGTCTACATCTTACATTTCACTGCGTCGCTATGTTTTTACAAACAGTGCTTGTTAATCGTTGTCTTTATGTTATTTGCCTTTTTATCACTGTCTGTCAGAAATGATAATCTAGAGTTCCATACTGTTGTTAAGTTGTTTAAATCCAGGTCAGGGTCACAGTGATTTGGAGCATCTCTTTTAGATAACTTAGCTTTAAATTAAACTGTACACTTAAT
Organism: Symphodus melops; assembly: GCF_947650265.1. Taxonomy (NCBI): domain Eukaryota; kingdom Metazoa; phylum Chordata; class Actinopteri; order Labriformes; family Labridae; genus Symphodus; species Symphodus melops. The sequence continues at coordinate 8,659,367 of NC_136701.1, read as the reverse complement.
GTGACAGCCTTCTTCATTAGTGCACACTGTGTGTTGGCTTCAGTAAAACTAAGCAGTTAAAAATATGAAAGTAATGTAAATGTTTGTAAACGAAAGGCCTTGTATAGAATATAGCAGCAAGTCAAGCCAAATGAAAGTCCTGAACATGTTGATAACTTTACTTTTTAATGGAATAAATAAATGAGGTCATGAGCATCCTCTGCATGTATACCCACATGATTACATAAGACCTTTTTTCACACACTTTCAAGTTTCCTTGGACACGGACCCCTGTTTTAATGTTAGTATTATAACCAAGTTGTTTACTAGTCTATAAAGTTCTGAATTACAATTTTTAACATGTCAATATATGACTGAAGCGGTTACACATCATGGGACACTTAACTAGTAAACTGTTAATATTAACTTTACACTGTTGGGATCTTTTTGACCTTGTTTCAGAACTCACACAACAGGATAACATGGAGACAAATGGAGACTGATAAAACACACACACACACACACACACACACACACACACACACACACACAGGTTAGTGTAGCGTTCAGCTTTCAGCCACTTCACTGCTTGTTGTTTAGCCTGGAGGGGCCTGATCTTATTGAAGTGTTATTCATGGTCATATTAACGTACAATCTTTTCACTAACCCATCCTGCATGTTTTTGCCAACTCCATGAGTGACTGCTGTAGTCTGAGCTGGAGCTTAACCCCAATCTTTCCTCAGCACACTTTCAGCTCAGGCCAGCAGCTGAATATTTGAATCTTCGTAGAATCAGGGTCGATTGTGGTTTGGATTGATAAAGATTTGTTGCAGTTAATTGCGTTCAAGGAGGTCCGACACTACTTAGCTAAACAGCTCTATAATCAGTTGCTGCCTCACTTCATGGTGTGTTGAGGCCATTGCTGCAGTCACCTCTGGCTCTCAATGTAGGCCAGTGTCAGTTTGTGTTGGTTTAGAGCGCTGCTGGTTACGTTTCTTTTAAACTTCAGGATTCCAGTGAGACTGGATTACATAAACAACATTTGGACAGACGTTTTGTTCTGTAGTGCAGCCTATAAAAACCAACAACCCTCTTTGGATGCTTTTCATGTTATCATGAAAGTCATCATTCTTTGTATTTTCCTCATCTGGAGCGTCAAGAGATGTACGTAGAAGAGGCTGAACCGAAGCGTTTGAGATTTTCTTTTTCTTTGAGCCAACTTTTTAACTTGACATTCTTTTAACATATCATTGAATGGGATTGTAAAGCAAAGCTGGAAAACCCTGTAGACAATTATAATAAGAATCCAAAGAAACACTGAACATCAACAAGGACCACCAGGTGAAGAAAACCCAAAATACAAGGTTGTCTTTCTTTCCTGTTGCTGTTCCAGTCACTGTTTCCTGTCAAAAGCAGCGGACAGGAAAAAGGAACGCTCCTGTTTCTTCAGCCTGAGCCTCAGGCTGTATCATTACCGGGGCTTGTGAGCTCAGCTGCTCATCTCTACCTGCACCTATCCTCACATTCCTTTGTGACTTCTGTTGATGTTTTATTCACCAGCCACACAACATCCCTCCTGATTTAAAAATAGCAAAAGGATTTGATTGATTTTTTTTGAGTTGCATCACTTACATAACAAAAAGCCGTTGCTGAGCAGTGTGAGTGTGACTCAGGATAACACGGTCCATTGTGAGTCAGAGAGCAGCCGCCTCTGTTTTGGGATGTACGGGGGTGTGAAGGAACGAGATGTGCTGTGTAATTCGACCTCAACCGCTTTATTTTGGATTCCCAGCGATCTCAGAAAAGGCAGAATGTTCAAGACGAGAGGCTCAGTTTGGTGTGCAGCAGCGACAAACTCCCATCATCTCATTAATGGGATTTGTTTGGTTTTCAGCATTGCAGTATCCTTCCACTCTGAAGACTCCAGATGTTTGTGATGTCATCAGTCTATCATGTAATGTTCGATGGAGTTGGCGTGTTTTCATGAAGACACTGCAGACAGAGCTCTGTTCACTGGAAATTGCAACTACAATTTGCAGACAGTAATGAGGAGCAAATTCAATTCAATGTGCAACATGTTCCTCACACAGATGTATCCTTTGCATGACCTTTGAGTTTTTCCCCACAGTGTTCAGAAATAACTCTTTGGTGGGTTATATAACCATTCTGATATTCTCCTCTCATTCCCATATGAGACACCTTGTGATAACCATGAAGCTTGTTTCCATGTCATAGTGCTTTAGATAGTACAACTGCATAAAACAGACATTTACTTTTGACTTTCTGTCAAATATTTACATCACATGACTTCACTCAATGTGTGTCAGAGTGATGTAAGAAGTCGATCGTGGTGGGAAAGATGCCCCACTTACTGTGGCAGAAGTCTTTTGTTAGTCGGGGCAGCGAACAAAAAAAATATCCATTTGTCAGCGTTGATTTTATTTTTTTAGCCAGTAAAATGAGTCGTCAGATCTTTATTTAGTCACTGCAGCGTGTGATATGGTAAACTAAATGTGTGATGCTGATTCATTCAATAAAGTCCTGATCCCTCCCAAGATGGTGCAATAATGACATCACAAACATCAAACACACTGACGGAGGTGTGCAGTGATTTCTGTGAACACACTTCAACAATCATGACTGACAGGAAGGTGAAAGCGTCTCGGCAAAGTGCTGACAAACACACAGACACAATGTGCCCTTATTCAGCTGCCTGTGCTGATTTTCACACTGATTTATAGTGCTGTTGTCATGAAGATGCTTCACTCTGAACCACCGTGTTCATGTTCGGTGAGGTCATCCTTTGTGGTTGTAGTTTTGTCTAGTCGTCGAGCTTAATTCGCCCCGAGTCGTCTCCTGCTGGACCTTTGGCTGCGTTTAATGGGATTATATTGCGGCAGCCAGGAAAATGCTGACTTGACTTCTCAGCGCCGGGATAAGCAGTTTGTTGAGCGTGTGGTGTCTGACGTATCCGTCAGAGCTGTAATCTGGGCCGCGGTTGCCTCCCTTCAGCCTCTCTGTGGCGTTTGTGCTTCAGGTGTGGCTGTACTTTGGGTGAGGCGATAACGTCAGCTCTAACGTCATCGCCTTGCTCCACAGCTGGGCTGGCACCCAACCCAAGCTTCCATTGGGACTTATGAAAAAATAGTTAAAATGGCATAAGCAGCACGTCCCATCTGATTGGTGTACTTCCATCACTGTGTGTATTATTCCTGTTTTCTTTCATATGTCCATCTGTGTGGTTTTGTAGCTTTTAAAAAAAAAATGAAACTAACTACATCTTAATCTTAAAAATAATGAATAATATGCTGAGCGAGTTGAGGCTTCAGTCCATTAATACAGCAGCAATAACCTTCAGCATGTAAATGGATTCTGTTGTTTTGGTTCAGCTGTACATTGAGATGCTTTTAGCCAAGTCTCCTTAAAAAAAAAAAAGAAAATCCTCATAGAGCCGAATGAAACATTTCAGGGGTCACCGTCCAGCAAAAACCAGCAAGTTTTACAGCCAACTACATTGGATTATGAAGTATTCATAATGCAAAGAATCAAATTGAATCTAAAGATATTGAAGATTCACATCCCTGATCTGAAGTGTGTACAACATTGATGTTGTACGATCCAAATCCGTACGAGAGATGAAAATATAGTGCTGTCCCACTTTAATAGAGACGCGCAGAATATTCTGCTCCGCTCAATCTGTCATGAAAGGCCTCCTGCCTCATGGTGGTGTGGGCACGTGGAGAGCGTCTGTTTGTAATGTAGGTCAGCATCGTGCAGTCCTGGTCACTCTGGCTCTCTCTGTCCCATCTGCCAGGCTCCACTGAGCAACATCAGCACTCCTGTCATGCTGCTCGCATGTGTTGTTGAAAATCAACAGCATGAAAAGATATGTAAACTTAAAATGGAGCCATGGAAAAAATGTCAGGCCACTTAGTGGAGAGAAGTCGGGTCCTTGCAGCACAATATGGAAACACTTGTGTGAAATATATTAGTTTCATGCGTGTTCTTTTTGCTTTTTCAATTTTTCACCTTCCTCTGTCGTCGTCCCCCCCCCCCCCCACATGTAAGACATGTCTGGTTGTCATTCAGCTCGGAGCATTTCTCCCTCAGCCTGAGGATTTGTTGGCTTCAAAGCTCCTTAAAAGAGCTCACCAGCTGACTGACCCCTCAGTCTGACCGGCCTGCCAAAGCCAGGCGGACTCCAGGAATAGGCTTTGTAGTGACTCTCTGCAGACTTTGTTTGGAGAACTACTCAAGAGCCTGTCTACTATTTTTAGGTTTCTTTTTTTATTTAATACTCTAGCAACGTATCACAAGTAAACATAGTATATGATCATTCAAATTGAGATTTAAAGCCAAAGTGATCAGAGTAACTTTGATGTGGCTGATCTCTTAAACGCACAATGGCTCATTTACTTCTGCACAGAGTTTGAAATTCACTTCACAACGACTTCTGGGTCACTGTCCGAGAAAAACACTGAACTGTTTTGACAGTTGGTTGTAGTGTCTGACTGTTGTGTTGCCAAAGCACTCCAAGCCATGACTTAAAAAAACATTTATAGCATGATCTGAGGAAAACAAAGTCCTTTATCCAAATACACTTATCAGCCTTTTTACATTCTGTTCTCCACTTCATGAGCGTACCACTCCTTGATTCTACCTACTGAAGCTGTGCAATCAGAGCAGACCCAGAGCAAGCCCACAGGAAACTAAACACACACAACACACAGAGTGGAGGAAAGATCATGGTGGGGGTTGTGTTGTTTTCACTGTGCAGCATTATGTTGTCAGGTTGTTGCCATTTTATGCCACACTTGTCTGTTCTTTTTTTTTTTTTTTTTTTTTTTTTTTTTTGTGGCATGAACTACAATCTAACATGTATTTTTTTTGTTTTTGTTTTTTTTGTATTTTGCAGGCAAAGGAGATCCTGACCAAAGAGTCAAATGTCCAGGAGGTGAGATGTCCTGTGACAGTGTGTGGGGACGTTCACGGCCAGTTCCACGATCTCATGGAGCTGTTTAAGATCGGAGGCAAATCTCCAGATACAAACTATTTGTTTATGGGAGACTACGTAGACAGAGGGTACTACTCTGTAGAAACGGTCACTTTATTAGTAGCACTTAAGGTAAGTCCGGTTTAAACAGTCGTCACACTTTGAATTTGGCTCAAAACTGGAATTTGATATGTTGTGTGTCTTTAAGAAATAAAAGATTGACCAACAGTCGTTTTTCTTTGCTCGTTCTTCAGGTACGCTTTCGCGAGCGTATCACAATCCTTAGAGGGAACCACGAGAGCAGACAGATCACACAAGTGTACGGTTTCTATGACGAGTGCCTACGGAAATATGGAAACGCCAATGTTTGGAAGTACTTCACAGACCTGTTCGACTATTTGCCCCTCACTGCGTTGGTAGACTCTCAGGTGAGGATAAATACAGCAACTACTGAACACAACTTAAAACAACCTGGTTGGTTTACAGCTGTGGAGAATGTTGTTCTTTTTAACTGAACAGAGATTTTTTTTCCTCTCATCCCTCCAGATTTTCTGCCTCCATGGAGGCCTGTCACCTTCCATAGATACTTTGGATCACATCAGAGCCCTGGACCGTTTACAGGAAGTACCACATGAGGTAAAGACGTACTTGATTTTATGATTAATTAAAAACTAAAGTTATACCTGCTTCATAGCTTGGAACATCACACTAAAGGTACCAAATATGAGATTATACAGAAAATGAATGATTATGTTCAGAAACCACTACCTTGAGAAACTCTTGTTCATAAAAGTAATTGAATCAAAGCAATGTGACGGAGGACATTGAGGTGAACAATAGCAGGGCTATTGCTCATTCTTCTCATCTTCGTCTTTGTCCTCTGCAGGGTCCCATGTGCGACCTGTTATGGTCAGACCCTGATGACCGAGGTGGCTGGGGCATCTCCCCTCGAGGAGCCGGCTACACCTTCGGCCAGGACATCTCTGAGACTTTCAACCACGCCAACCGCCTCACACTGGTGTCCCGTGCCCACCAGCTGGTTATGGAGGTGGGTGTCTGTATACTGTATATGCAGAATTACTTGAACATCTGCTGCTTTGTCCTGGGGTTTGGAACCTTGCAAAGTGAATCTCTTCCATCACCGTGACAGAAAACAGTACAATGAACAGTTACAGTGGGTACAGAAAGTATTCAGACCCCTTTAAATTCTTCACTCTTTGTTTCATTGCAGCCATTCGCTAAAATCAAAAAAGTTCATTTTATTTCTCATTAATGTACACTCGGCACCCAATATTGACAGAAAAAAACAAATGTAGGATCTTTTGCAAATTTATTAAAAAAGAAAAACTGAGTATTCAGACTCTTTGCTGTGACACTCATATTTAACCTGCATGCTATCCATTTCTTCTGATCCTCCTTGAGATGGTTCTGCTCCTTCATTGGAGTCCAGCTGTGTTAAATTAAACTGATTGGACTTGATTAGGAAAGGCACACGCCTGTCTATATAAGACCTTACAGCTCACAGTGCATGTCAGAGCAAATGAGAATCATGAGGTCGAAGGAACTGCCCACGGAGCTCAGAGACGGAATTTTGGTAAGGAACAGATCTGGCCATATTGGTGGTTTGCAGCAGCAGGAGGGTCACCAACTAAAGAAAAATGTCAAAATGAATGCATTGCTGCAGAGCCAAAACGTCCATGGTTCATCATGACACACGAGTATATGTGCAATGTTTATATATTTACGGGACCCACAATGATTTATTCAACACGCGCGTATGAAAGAACAGCCGGGTTTAATGATTATAATGACGCGGCTCTGTCTGTAAGTTTGACAGTAGAGCTGCAGCTATCGAATATTTTAGTAATCGAGTATTCTATTGAATATCCCGTCGATTAATCGAGTAATCGAATAAATCATACTTTTGCTTAATTAAGGTGTTTCTCTGTCTGCTCCTGCAGCGCGTGCATTCAGCGCGCTCACAGACTACAGAGACTGTGAGGACGCTGCTATCGTTATGTTAGCTGCAAACACGGAGAGAGTGAACGGAGAAAAGCCGGCCGTTTGACCGGATCACGTGTTCCCGACTGGGTCGTCTGGATCACGGATCAACTGTGTGCTGACTAAAAGTTAAAAGGGGCACGCCGCGCTCGCGTGTGCGCGCGTGTGCGTGTTGAAGTGTCTGTGTGTCAGAGAGAGGAGCAGGTAGCTGCAGCTACATTAAACGTGTTTTATACTCATACCAAAGTTTTGATGACGCAAAAAAAAAAAACTTAACGAAGCCTCGAGGCAGCGAAAATTCCTCGATGAATTTTTGTAATCGAATTATTCGAGTTATTCGAGGAATCGTTTCAGCTCTATTTGACATTTAGTGAAATAAAATGTGGAAGAGACATCAACACATTCTGCAGGTTTCAATTCACCACTTCGCCGTGAGTGTCGCCAATTTAGCATGCCTCCAAAATGTATGTACGCATGGGTCAGAGTTTCCTTAAATGTGTTCACATTTTACCATCAAGTTTGTTTTTATAGATCACAAACTTTGCGTGGGAAAGGGCGTATGCAAGTTTCTGGCCCCGTTTTGTGCGTACGCAACGGTTATATATGACGGTGTATATATAACGGTTATCTTCTTAGAACTGGCCATCCAGCCAAACTGAGCAATCGTGGGAGAAGAGCTTTAGTGAGAGAGGTAAAGAAGAACCCAAAGATCACTGTGGCTGAGCTCCAGAGATGCAGCAGGGAGATGGGAGAAAGTTCCACAAAGTCAACTATCACTGCAGCCCTCCACCAGTCGGGGTTTTATGGCAGAGTGGCCCGACTGAAGCCTCTCCTCAGTGCATATGAAAGCCAGCGTAGAGTTTGTCTAAAAACACATGAAGGACTCCCAGACTATGACAAAGAAGATTCTCTGGTCTGATGAGACCAAGATTGAACTTTTTTAGCGTTAATTCTAAATGGTATGTGTGGAGAAAACCAAGCACTGCTCATCACCTGCCCAATACAATCCCAACAGTGAAACATGGCGGTGGCAGCATCATGTTTTTCAGCTGCAGGGACAGAACGACTGGTTGCAATTGAAGGAAAGATGAACGCAGCCAAATACAGAGACATCCTGGAAGAAAACCAGGACAGCCTGAGCACTCTGGACTGGGCTGGGCTGAAGGTTCACCTTCCAACAAGACAATGACCCCAAGCACAGAGCTACAGTAACAAAGGAGTGACTTCGGAACAACTCTGTGACCATGCTTGACTGGCCCAGCCAGAGCCCTGACCTAAACCCGATTGAGCATCTCTGGAGAGAGCTGAAAATGACTGTCCACCAACATTCACCATCCAACCTGACAGAACTGGAGAGCATCTGCAAATCCAGGTGTGAAAAACTTGTTGCATCATTCCCAAGAAGACTCATGGCTGTACTAGCTCAAAAGGGTGCTTCTTCTCGATACTGAGCAAAGAGTCTGAATACTTCTGACCATGTGATATTTCAGTTTTTCCTTTTTAATAAACTTGCAAAAATGTCTTCATTTCAGTTTTTTTTTCTGTCAAGATGGGGTGCTGAGTGTACAGTAATGAGAAATAAAATGAACTTTTTTGATTTTAGCGAATGGCTGCAATGAAACAGTGAAAAATTTAAAGGGGTGTGAATACTTTCCATACCCACTGTATATCAGCAATCTAGTTTTAAAACACGATGTTACTGAGTATCCTTGAATTATAAATCTGATCTGCTTCTTCCAGGGTTACAACTGGTGCCATGAGAGGAATGTGGTGACAATATTTAGTGCTCCTAACTACTGTTACCGCTGTGGGAACCAGGCTGCTATCATGGAACTAGACGATACCCTGAAATATTCATTGTAAGTGAATCAAAGGCCATGTGAATTTTAAATCGGTGACAGGTATTCGTCGTTGGAAACAATGCAGATAGTTTGGTATGAAAATGTACGCCTTTAAAAGAGATTTAAATCAAATTTCTTTCGTTTTTTTCTTCTACCAGCTTGCAGTTTGATCCCGCTCCTCGCAGAGGGGAGCCCCATGTCACTCGCCGCACCCCAGATTACTTCTTGTGAACTCTAACCTCGGACTCTTGTACAGTCAGGTCCAGTTTTGCCATGATGTATGACTTTCAACCGAACAACATGACTGAAGAGGGGAGGGTGGGAAACTGGGTGGGTTGGAGGGCTACATTGCAGTGCACATTGTATATCCACACGAAGACCTGTTTACGCATTTAGGGAAAACGATGTCTGTTTGTCTATGAATGGACCAAAAGATGTGTGCCATAATCATTGCATCCTCTACCTGTGTAGCTGGACAGATGGCACTGAGGTCCAAGAAGGAAACGAAATGCAGCTGTTTGAATCCCTCACGCCATGGCTTATATTTAGATCTAAACATGATCTGTTTGCACTTTTGTAAATCTAAAGAAATGTATCATATGTCAAAAAATGAAAATTATTTCACACTACAGATGTTTGTTTTTTCTTTTTAATTTTTTTAAAATGACAAATAAAGCCCCCCATCAGGCATGCTTGACAGAGACATTGTTCTTTATGCTGTGTAACTTTCAAGTACAACTCCTTTTTTGCAGTCACCCAACTTGGTGTATATGATAGATGTGTTCATCCACATCAACTCACTGACTCCCTCTGAACGACAGAGTCTGTATTAACCCAAGCATTTGAATAATAAAGACAAAGGTGGCTCTTTGAAAAAGATTGTGCTGTATTCTGTGTCTGAGTGAGATGATGACTGGTATTATGGCCTGGCTCACATGGGCATATTTAAACTGTTGGATTGAAACCAAAGAGTAGCCAGCTCACAAAACAGCAGGAAGGTCGACCATATAGGCTGCAGGTAGGTAACAGTTCTAAAAGTGTGATGGCCTTCTTTCTCGTCTTTACCTTGGAATAGCTTGCTTTAAAAATGGATCTAAGTCTATTTTTGAAAACCGCTGAAATACAAATTTAAGATCACAAAAGGACAAGATTACTGAGCGATCAAGTTTTCCATAGACCTCAATTAGTGCAATTTTCTTGCAACCAAAATTATAATTTGTGTTTGTGTTATGGGCTTGTTCTTTGAGACCAGATAATATAAATCAAGTGTTCCCCCATTTTTTGTTTAACACAAAATAATCATTTTGCCCAAATGTGCATGTTGTCTATCATTACCAACTACAGCTAATATACTGTGTATTCACAGACAAGCCCATAATAGAATATGACTAACCAAAAAGTAGTCGTGAAGCACAATTTAGAAATGTAGTGGTCTTTATGATTTTTCAGAGGCAGTGAAAACTTTCGGGAACTTGAATGCACCATGTAACTTTGTCTATAATGAAAGAAAGGCGCCATCCCATGGTAACTTAAAAACTCACTATTTATTCTCTTGTTTTTTACTGCACTGAATAATACAGTACATGAGCATTGGTAATTCAAGCACATAGACCTAGGCGAATTTCTCGCACATACCTAAACAACAAACAAATCTAAATTAATTGGCTAAACCTTTTAATTGCCCATTTCACTACAATTAAATAACGACGCAATAAGCTCGAACCAAAGCTGAATATGGTTTAAAAATAACCTGAAACAATAAGTAGGTTATTTCATAGGAAAGGATAAACAAACTGCATATAATTAAAAAAAAATCTAAATGTTTAATATAATGTTCAGGAATGTAGTCTTAAAAAGTAGTAAAATTGCTTTAACTTGTTAGCTAGTGATCTCATTTATCTGTGGATAATTTGGGAGTTTCAAATATGAGGACTTTGTTTAGTGGGTCAGATATAGGAGAAGCAGCCTTTGAACACGTCGGCCCCCCTTCTCTCTCTCTCTCTCTCTCTCTCTCTCTCCCTCCCCCCCCCCCCCCCCCTATCTCCCCCCCCCTCTCTCCCCCCCCTCTCTCTCCCCCTCCCTCGAGCCTCTGACAAAGCGCTGGTGAAGCTCCGCGCGGCAGCCCAATCCAGAGACTTCTATCTGCTTCAGTGTGTGTCCGCCTCTGCTCTTCAACACAGAGGAGTTTTACCTCTGGGTCTGACTTAAAACATTTACGGTACGTAGCTCCACAAAGCGGAATATATATTTTAAAACGTGTTCACCTTTTATAATGTAGGTTTTTGACGTGTTGACATTTATTGTGGTTGCTAAGAGGCCTCACTGACATCGTTAGGCGCTCGCGTAACGTCAAGCTAAGTAGCTAGCATTGTGCACGGTAACGCTAGCAACTTAATTAGCATACCATGTAACCATATTTGTCGGGTTGTTATGGTTACGAACACGAACGAGGCAGGTACCATAGATATCTTTTAATATGCTGACCCGTGTTATATGCCTTTTAAACCTTCCCTTTCGTAAGCCTTTAAGGGACTCCAATAGCAAACTCGTTTAGCCCATGTAAACAGGTGGCTAGCTAAATGTGTCGTTTGTTAGCTTGTGTTTAGATTGACTTTCCTCACCAACAGACATAATTAGGTTAACATAATACTGCGAGTTACACCATATGGTGCTTGGCTGCTGTTTGTGGCGAAATAACAGGCTCCTTTGTTGTTTGTTTACTAGCCAATGTTAGCTTGGCTAGCTTTAGCGTTAGCAAACATTAGACGTATAATCAGGGTCAGCTGTCAATGAAAGATTACTGCCTGATTACATTTGGTCATGTATAACATGTTTGACAACACACTTGTTTTACCCCACAGATAATGCCCACAATAAAGTTACAGAGCTCCGATGGAGAAATCTTCGAGGTGGATGTTGAGATCGCCAAACAGTCTGTCACTATTAAGACCATGTTAGAAGGTAAACATAGAAATCATCTCACACTTTTAAAATGTCTTCTTTTACTTCACACATGAGTCTTTATAATTCTGTTTCCCATGGCAGCCACAAGTGGACTTGCATGATCAATGTGATTTAATGTAACTTCTCAAGATCCCGAGGAAAATTTAACTTGCTATCCTAGGAAAACCAGGATCAGTATCTTAAGATGGCGAAATAAACGATCAAGATCTTGAGAGAAAACAAATGTGTTCTGGTAATCAGGGGGTAAAGGGTTAAATAGTATTGGGATGTTTGTCCTTTTGGGGCTTCCATATGTTTTTGGCTGATGTATGACGTGTTATTTGACGCTCTGCCACAGATTTGGGAATGGATGATGAAGGAGACGATGATCCAGTTCCCCTCCCTAATGTGAATGCAGCCATCCTTAAGAAGGTACACAAGACATGAAACAAAGCAGATCACCCATGTGGCATCACCTGTGACATTTACTATGTTGTGACAGCAGAGTTCACGTGAGCACTTTGAGGTTTAAGGTTATTTCAGCTTTGAATAGGTTCTTGCAGATGAAATTCTTTTTTCATGTTGTGTTGTCGATCACATAACCTTTACAGTCTGTGTCTGGTGTTGCACTGATGTTTTAAGCTTTAGTTGGGTGTTGTTCCTCTTCTTCCACTCAGTCATGAATTTGTGCTTTCTACGTTTGTTCATAATGTCTCTGTGCATTTAGAACATTTGAGATGATGTGCTGAGAAGGTCTGTTGTTTTTTTTCACTACTCTTCTACTAGTTCAACCTCATATGTCGAAGCTGCAGTTAATTCACACACGATGGCTTTCATTGTATTTTCTTATTACTCAGTGGGAGAAGTGGAACCCTAGTGATGAAAGACATGTTCACAAGCACACTTTCTAATACAGTTAATTAAGCAATACTAGCATGTCTGTTAAACGTGTGCTCCAGTTTGAAATGGAGCTTTCATTAATGTGTGTTGTGTGTTTCAGGTGATTCAGTGGTGCACTCATCACAAAGATGACCCTCCTCCTCCTGAGGATGATGAGAACAAGGAGAAAAGAACAGATGACATTCCTGTTTGGGACCAGGAGTTCCTCAAAGTGGACCAAGGCACCTTGTTTGAGCTCATTTTGGTAAATACAGCCGACATGTTTACACTTCACTACACACTTTGCATCCTTCATTTGAACTTGAACCAAAAACACCACCGCGTTATTTGATGCTGAACATTGGTACAGAGCAGCTGTTTCATGTACACGTGCAGGCGCTCGCCACAACTCAAGAATCAAGAAAGTGAAGCATGTGCAAATGTTTTTATGAACTTCTTGTTTTTGTTAAGACAACCAGTGCTGTAGTTTGAAGAATAAAACGATAAATCAGAACTCAAATATGAATATAATTGACTTTGATAGATGTTTTCATTAGTAATGATGTGATTATATTAAAGATTATGACACAGTTAGTCAGAGACATGAAAAGACACATTGATTTTCTTAAACTCCTGCATCGAAATCTTAAAAGAATGTGTGCAGGCCGACACAGTTGTTGACTGTTTACAGCCTAATTGGATTAACTGGAGAAAAAACACCATGTACTTTGTACCTGAACTTCTTTGGAGAGCTGATACATTTTCATTGAGGATATTCTCTTTATGGTTTGCATTAAATGTAAACATGTCTTAGACTCGTGGCTGTGTCAAACGGCTGTGGGTTTTATTTGGTTAACAGGGATATTCTAAAGTTGCTTAGCAACAGCTGGAAGATCGGTGGTGTGGACAATGTTCGTGAAAAGGTCGGGGATTTAAAAATGCACTTCTAACATAAATCCAAAAACAGAGTGAATGATCCGGCAGCTTCCACAACTTGTGAAAGGTTACCAAGAAGTGCTTGCAGTGATTGGGAAATCAGTGCTGGATTGCAATGCTCTTCCAAGAAGTGAAACACAAGGTGCAGTGGGTGTCACTTGAGTCCTTTGGCCCCCTCCTCCTGTTTTTAAATGTCATTCTATACACAAAGCTAGAGGATGCAAATGGAGAGGGATTGTGGAGTCACAGAGACATCACATGAAATGTTTGTGTTCATTATGAGTTGCACTTGTCGTCTTTTGAACAGGAATCTTTTTTTAATGTATAAGCTGCTGGGCTTTCACTTTAGCCTCACTCAGAAGTACAGAGTACAACTGACTGTAACATGAAAAGCTGCATCATTTCAATAACTCATTTTCTAAATAGTATCAAAGGCTGTTAGAGGGCCACACACGCACTCATGGAACCCAACACAGCTCTCTGTAACCACGTTGTCTACGTTTGCAGCTGTCACCCTACTAATGATACATTTCTGATTGTTGTAACCATCAGCTGGTACCTGTATGACCCCGACACGGCGGGCCATTTTCTGCATACATGCTTTTTATTCTCATCAGTGTTGAATGCTGACAAACTCATCCGCCCTCTACAATGTAGACACTACAAACAGTTATGACAGTGGAGCTTACTCTTCATGCACCTTGAACGATTTTTAGTTTTTCATGAAAAGCTTCGATTTCATATAGTCCTTTGAGCTTTCTTTTCTCACTGCGCTCCTCCCTCTGCTTTGCCTTCATGTCCCGGGTTTTGTCATCTCTTTTCAGGCCGCCAACTATTTGGACATCAAAGGCCTGTTAGATGTCACCTGCAAGACGGTGGCCAACATGATCAAAGGCAAAACCCCAGAGGAGATCAGGAAGACTTTCAACATCAAAAATGATTTTACAGAGGAGGAGGAAGCCCAGGTAAGTAATTCCATCCATCACCTGTCTGTCTGAAAACAAATAGTCCTTCCATAAGTGATGTCAAAAAAAACATTGAGAAAACATTGTGTCCATGCTCTTGTCACCAGGTACGCAAAGAGAACCAGTGGTGTGAAGAGAAGTAAAGGGGGACATCCTGCCAACACTACCACACTGAAAATGAATTGTCCCTGCTAATTGGTTGCACTGGCGTTGTTCATACTTGTCAATATTTACATTTAGTGTACTTAGAGCGACATCACAACACCCCCTTCCATCCCTTATCCCCCAATTATCACCCACCAACAGCATGACCTTTTAACTTGCCTGTGTGTTGTCTTAATTTAAATAAAGAGAAGCTTTTTCGGTTACCACCACACGTGTTGTATTTTCACGTTAAAAATAGTTCTGGTTTACGGCTTTGTACCCTTAAAGACAGTCACTCCTTTCAGATTTTCCCCAGTTATTAATCGCTACGGTTGTCTTTTTTTACTGGACATGTTTGTTTTCTTTTAGGTTAATGGATAAAATAAAATGGCTTTTTTTGACAATGGAAATGAATATTTAGTTTTTGCTCTATAAATGCATCTGTTTCATAAGAAAACGTGTGACGAGGAGGAAGTGAAGTCTGAGTTGAAAAGTAGATTTTGTGTTAAAGGACGGCAGGCGCTCGTCTGGAGGCTGAATTGGTAAATGCTGATTCATGTTGTATTGAATTGGAAACTTCTGATCAACTGTGATGCTGGCTTTTGAGATGATCAAACATATTGAAGGAGTCAATAAAACTGAAAAAAAGGTTGATTTGTCATTTTTGTTTCCAAATTCTCACGCAGAGGAGCAAGACCAGAATTTAATCCAGAAACTGCTTTTGACTTTGAATTGCCCTTGAGATGTCCTCGTGTGTTCTTTTTTTTTTTTTTTTTCAAAGTTCAATAGACATGAGCAAGATACTCAAAACACTTTTAATACATCAAACAAAAACAAGAAATACATCAGGTGTAAAAAATACAAAAGACATCTTGGAGTTGTTGCCACTACTGACGTGAACATCCTAAAAAAAATAAAAAGCTATTTCTAGCCCAAGAGCTCTCTCTGCTGGAGGAAAACGGTTTTGCTGAACAAAAAGTCGGCCTACAGTTAGCTCACAGTGCTGTCAGTTGAGTTTGAAGCTGCAAGCAGAACAGTAAATGAAAGCCATATTTTTATTAACATTGAAGTTTGAACATGCACAGATTGAGAACACAAGATACCTTTGATACGATCTGGCTGTAACACTTGACCAAAGAAAAAGTTAAAACTGCACCAAAGACAAACACAAAATGTATTGCTTTAAGAAATGGTACAAACTAAAATCCTTTTTTTTTTTTTGTTTCATTTTTTTTTCATAAAAACATATAAAAGTTTAATTATAATAGGGAATTCCAACATTTATAAAAACTTTACAACACAATGCAATATAATATAATAGTACCCATTTGGTCTTGGAGAAGTTTAAGGAGCTGCAAAATGTTCAGTCAAAAGAAAAAAAACAAAAACCTTTCTCTTTTTTAGAAAAACCTCAGACCTTTCAAAATGTATGAGAGTCAAACAAACAGGAATCATTTGATATAGTAAGGTACTGACAGCCTGAAAGTGCCTAGAAAAGAAAGTAACTGAACATTTATTTATGCTTTGACTTGTATCATTTGGACTTTTTTTTAAACCTGTTACATGTTTTTTTCTCTGTAATGCGGATACACATTTATAAAATGTTTGGACATGTAAAGAAACTGAAGTTTAACAAAATGACGAGTAAAAAAAGTCTATTTATTCGTCTCTTTAGAGCGAGGGCTCTGCTGGTCTCTACTTCCCTCAGGTTTGGTCTCAATGATAGCTGTAGATTTTTTAGAGTTAAAGGTTGATGGAAAACACAGCAGGCTTCACCTTGATGCTGTATAAACTGAGAACTCGATACCCTGTGTTTGGTTCTGCACTGTAGTTTATGAAGCAAAGAGCTCTCTAAAAAAACCTCTTTGTTTGTGATTGTCACGGGAGAGAAAGCACAGGGTTAACTTTAAACGGGAGCATCGGGGGCGTATGGCTTATTTGTAAAATGATTTATGAGGCAGAGCCGTCTCCAAGGCAGGACCGATGGGAAGATGACTGAGAAGGAATCGAGCCTTATCGACCTGTTGATTTATTTGGTCTCGAACCACAGACATTTGGAGGATTCAGCCTCTAAACAGAATATTGTGAACTGTGAGGAGGAAGTCAGGACAGGAAGTTGATCTGTACGGCTCTGGAGGAAGCTGAAGTGTAGCGGGTCAGTGATGTGAGAAGACCTGATGGATCACTGAGTCTCTGTTAGCACTTTAAGAGAAAGTCCTGCTGCCTTGGCGGCTGACAGCGCCGTCGTCGAGCTGTGGGTCTGCTTGCTGCACAGTTCCAGGTGTGTGTGGGTGGGTTTGGTTGAGGGCTGACGGAGGTCTCCGCGCTTGCTCGCAGACTGCTGCTGGGGCAGGCGTGTGTGTGAGTGCATGTGTGCCGGCGGAGACAGGGGGAGGCGTGTTATAGGGGAGGTGGGAGGCGGGGAGCAGCCCGGGGAGAGAGGCCGTTGGTGCTGGTAGAGACGATGGCGATTGTGGGAGGGGGAGGGGGGAGAGTCTATAGCACTTAAATCTGAAGAAGATGGGCTGGGACAGCCTCCTCCTTGAAGGTAGCGAATGCACTTCTTTTTCCTCCTAAGGACAGTCAGAGAGAGTTATCTGTGAATAAAGTGTGGATGGTAAACGTCAGCAGGCTTCAGTGAAGATGCAGCATGCACACGTTGTATGGACACACATGGTTGTAATGATTAACACAGAAGTATTAGTGTCACACTATGAAGAGTTAATGTCCTCTACACTAGTGGTTCTCAACTGGTCGCGCCTCAGGACTGTTCAACGACTCCTTCATGAAAAATCGAAGACCCACATTTCTTTTTTTTTTTTTTACAAACTTGTTTTATTTAAGGACAAATTATGCCTCAGAAGGCACACATTTTTATTTTTAAAAAGTGCTTCAAATACTTTTTGACAGCTTTTTTCTTCCAGGCACACATTCAGGACCAGCTGAAAACAGCTCTGTGGACCCCTGTTGGATCCCGACCCACCAGTTGAGAACCACTGCTCAATTTCTTTAGGAAAATGTAATCAAAGACTTATATTTCCTTGAGAAGACCCAAGCTTTAAAAAGACTGCTGCTGTTGTTGCAAATAAGTGAACCTGCTTTTATACTCATGAAACGGTTTCAAAGGAAGAAGGGGGAAAACACTGCATAGAGTTTGAAGCTACATCATGCACACTACTCACAATAAGTTAGGGACATTGTGAGGTCCTCAGTGGGTTTCATACATAAAGTGTTTGTTTTACTTCAGTGATTCTCAGTGAATTGTATTAGGGTGATAGAAACACCTCACTTTGTGTTTTCCATGTAACGGTCTCACTGTGTACAGTGTGCCTTACAAATTGGGGCCAATACCAAAAAATACAAAAAGACAACCCTTTTCAATGTGGCATCAGCTTCAACATTCTGGGGACATCAAAAGCTGGTATTGTCAGTAAGTCATTCTTCTGCAAGTTCATCATTCAAGCAGCCGTGAACACACGACGTCACTTAA
This sequence comes from Symphodus melops, assembly GCF_947650265.1. Taxonomy (NCBI): domain Eukaryota; kingdom Metazoa; phylum Chordata; class Actinopteri; order Labriformes; family Labridae; genus Symphodus; species Symphodus melops. The sequence goes on along the minus strand of NC_136701.1, from coordinate 8,641,195 downwards.
CGGACGAGCAGCGACTGGATGCTCGTACCCCACCCAAAGGTCACCTGGCAAAACTGCATGTAGCACTTGTGGAGGATTGGAACGTATTGCTTCAGAGCAACATCATGAGGCTAGTTAGGAGCATGAGACGCCGCTGACATTGCGGCTGATGGTGGAAACACCCGCTACTGACTACTGAATTGTTGGGGTAATAAATATTTCACTCATGAAAATGGTGCTTCTTCTCATTCATTAATAATAATATCGAAGGGAACTATTCCTTATTTTCATACAATTCAGACCAAATAGGAAAAAAACTCATGTAAAAACAATATCCCTAACTTATTGTGGGTAGTGTATCAGGACCTTTAAAACATAAACCTTTACACACATTAGGTCTTTATGCTAAGCTAAGCTCCAGGTCTCCAGACTCTTACTGCTTTAACAGAGACTAACGAGAATGATCCTATTATTGGCACAAGTGTTGAGCGTTCTTCTTATAACAATATTACTGTGTAGCAAATATCAAGTGTATAGAATTGGGTAAGTAAGCGAGAGAGTGGGGAAGGACATGCCGGAAAGGAGCTGCAGGTCGGACTTGAACCCGGGGCCGCCCGCTTTAAGGGGTACAGCCTCTGTACACGGGTGCATCCTAGCTGCTAGGTCATCAGCAGCCCAATATGTATTTATTATTTATGTCCTTCGTTGCTTGTCCTTCACATTATACACATCACACGTGTTATAGTGTAAAAACCCCATAATCCAGCGAGGTGTAGCAGGTGTTTTTGCGACCCCATTTGCACTATTCCCCCTCGTCTGCACCAAACTCAATGTCAAACTGAGTGATTTGCTGTGAGGTGTTATTGTACTGCTGAGTGCAGCATCAAAGCAGGAAACAGGATCCCATTATCATTACCAGAAAATGATATGACTCACCAAGTTGAACCGCAAGGAAGGGCGCTAGGCCATATTTAGACAGAGAAAAGTGCAATAGAAAGTGATTTCTAAATGTCAGAGTTCACCATCAAAAGGCGCCTGTCACCGCATCGCATGAATGGAGAAAGTTTCAAGCAGATGGGCATGAGAATGTCGTCAAAATGCAAAGCTGCAGGGAGTGTGTGAACGATGAGGATTTGCTCTAACCACAGTTCCCCCCCCCTCCCCCTTCACACACACACACACACACACACACTTTGAATTCCATGACGTGATGGTGGGGACGACAGCAGGGTTGATACAGTGCTGTGGTGGTGGAAGCTTTTTTTTTCTTCTTCTCGAGAACCACACAGATCCCCGAGTCCTGCAGAAGCTGTCGTCTGCTGTCTAACTGTAAAACCTGCTGTGAGTGAAACCCAGCGGTCTGAGGTGGTGACAGGCCTGCTGCTGCAGAGTTACACACATGCTACTGCATTCATCACTTCACCAACTTGAAGAGAAAATCAACTTGAAAGATGTTTTTGTTTTTTTTTTTATCGACTGATTCTCCTCCTTAAAACACAATCACTTTAAATAGCCTGATGGTGATGCAGTGCACTTACAGCGCAGCCAGAACACCTTTTACCATCGAGGTGAAACATGAGACTTTGTCACAAAGGAATTCATGTACGTCATGATGTTTTTCCTCCAAGTTGACGTCTGTTAAGACTACTGACCCTTGAACAGGCACGGCCCTCGGCTCACTGCTATGTTCTGATCCCCTTTTCATGTGTAAAACTGAATCCAAGTATATGAATAGTTATACTGCACCAATATGCAGAGCAGAAAGTTAGTGACGGACAGCATGCAGATTTGAAACATGACTCAGAGGCGCAGCTTGGCTTTGTAAAAGGATTCATCTCATACACTCAATGGATGGAGTAAGTGATTTTAAACTTAATAGTGGATGAAGCTAACGTTATTGTAAGCTCACATCTAGGAGATTATTACTACCTCCAGAGCAGCTCTAGGAAAGACTCAATGAGAGGGAAGTGATGCACTGATGAATGGATGATTCATAAAAGGAGACGATGTATGTGTGACAGTGCTGCAGCGCTACAGAGAGGATTAGTGCTGATGTTTGGTACACACCTGCAGGGACCGCACCAGTCCGTTTGTTGGTTGAGGCCGAAGCGAGCTCGACATTTCTTAGGCGAGCCCGGGTCTGAGCACAACGCACAGCATGCACAAAACAAGGAGCAGGAAAAGTAACAGAGAGGAGCAAAACAGGTTAGAGGGTGAGGACAGAGGAGAGAAAAAGAAGACACGAAGAAAGACACATGAGGGACTTGTCACGGCGGGACGAAGCTGTCCATTCAAAGAGAGTCTGTTAGTCGCATGTTAGAGCGCTGCAAACAATAACAACCACCGAAATAAACAACAAAGACATAAACACATAAACGAGTAAGGCCTCCTGTCGAGATGCACACAGATGCAGGGAAGGCAGGCGTGCCGGGACACTGTTAGTATCTGATATCTAAAAAGTGTTTTTTAAAAGACAAAAAAAAAAAAAAAAAAGATGGTCCTTCGCTATTTGAACTCTGGAAGTCTTCTTCTGGACTCATAAAGAAAAGCTCATTTTCAGGTGAAAGTTACTGTCATTCATCTCTCTAGCAGACTGCTAACACCTTTAATCCGATGTATTCTGATACTGATCTGACTGATGTTAAACATCTGCTGTGAAACTGCTCAAGCCAGTGCGTCATCACTGTGGATGCTCATGCTGTTAGTAACAGAAACAAATGCAAGACAACACATCAACAGCAAGTGATCTACATTTGAAAGTGTTCTCTGTGTGTTTGTGTCATATTAAGAAACGAGAGAAGATGCTTTTATTCAAAAGGGAAGGATAAAATGTGATCAGGAACTGGACGTTACGATTTCTCGCACCGGGGATTCAAACGGTTAGAATTCAGGTTAGATGGAAATCAGAGTGGGCGGCTGGTTTGACGTTGGTGACACATCCTGCCTTAAAGACTTCAACTTGAAGCGCAGACGAGCACCGACGCAAGCTCAACATGAATTGTCCCAGATCTGCTCTGATATAACTGAGGCATCTGCTGACACATCGTCAAACCGTAGACAGTTATGTTTGAAATGTTTTACCTGTGTTGGAGTCCTGCAGCTTTTCCCTTTTTCTCCTCTTTTTCTTGCCCTGTGGAAGAAAAACAACAACAACGCTGACTTAATTATAAACGTTCATGTGGTGTGGCCCGCATTAAGATTGAGCATCACATGTTGCTTTGGTTAATAGTGCAATCCCTTCTGACAGCAAGAGTTCATGATGCAGCGTGAAAACAAACAGTTTTCTTTTTAGTTCAGAAATCTGGAAGAGGTAGCTCCGATCAGTCGACATGTAAATCTATTTAGAACCAAAACAATGCAAACTCGAAAGCAGCAACCATCTTTAATGCTCTCTAAAAAGCAAGAAAAAGCAAGAAAGAAAACAAGAGACAGAATTCAAATGATGACCCAAAAGGAGATCAGAAGCAGCTTTTAGATAAGTATAGATCACCTTGAATACAAACAAATACACAAAGTGTCGTTACTTTTCTTGTTCCAATCTGAAGGCGCACTGTGATGTGTGAGTGTGGGGTTAAACATCAGAGTTGTTCACACAGAGCTGTTGATGGTGAAGTGGGGCCTCATGTTTGGGTGAGGTGAAGGATGTGGGTACTGAGAATCTGCCTGCCGCCTACGCTTCATGTCTGCCCTCCTCAGCTCGCTGTCAGCTCTGTCTATGTGGTTACTCTCTGTGCAACTGCACCTTTGTGACGCTCTCCGGCTGTAAATGCGTCTGTGAGTCTGCATAGACTACATGTCGGTGTTTTTAGGGCTAAGAGGAGAAACCCTCCACAGCTGCGGGGGCGATATGTGGAACTTCACTTCCTGCTCTGCTAACAGGTCCAGTGGCTGATGACGTGTGTGTGTGTGTGTGTGTGTGTGGGGGGGGGGGGGGTTCCTTAAATATCCTTAAATATAACATAGCAGGGCAAATAATGTTCATGTTTAATTCACTGAAGTCCCCCAGCCTTTGTTTTGGACAGGCGTCCATACGAGAGAAGGATTTAAAACAAACTCTTGCACAAGAAAGATGGGCGAAAAAAAATACATGTTCACCTACGTACAAACTTTAACTACAGATTAAAACTCCATCGTGCAAACTATGACGTGTAACTCATACTCCTGCTCAAAAACATCCGAACGTCATGGAGCTTGAAGAGAAACTCTCGACAGACAGTAGAAAAACAACAGAACAAATTCAGTGTGCACGTTTGTGACATGAAGCAACTTATTCAGAGGTATTAGACATATCAAACCACAGCGCCGTAACTCGTGTGTCATGCCTTCTATATCTGCAGCTCAGGCAGATATAGAGAGTCAGAGCAGCAGGTAAAAGCTTTAAAGGTTATTTCCCCTTGCAGGTTTTCTAAAGCGTGTGCTACAACTAAGCCAGTCGTGCCGGATTACGACTCCTTGCCCTCTTTTTAAAGATGTATTGTTGCCTTTATTTGACAGGACAGTGGACAGAGAAGGAAATCGGAGAGTGGGGAGTGACATGCAAGCAAGACCTAACCACTAGGCCATCTGTTGCCCCCATATTGCCCCCTATTCAGTGACATCATTTACTTAAACCTGCATTGATCTGTATGACTTCTAAAAACACACTTTTAAGTGTAAGGTCCAACCACTATGTGTCTGTTTGTCTTTATTGTGAGCCTTAGTTGTTTAGTTTGAATAATTAAAAATCAAAAGATGTCCCCCCCCCCCCCCCCCCCCCCCACTACAAAAAATAAATAAATAAATCTCTGAGGCGGTGAAGCAGCGAGGCCAGCCATGCGGCCCTGCTCTCAGTTAGTTAAGCAAAACGGGTTGATTTATACCTCTGTGAAATAAATACTAGTTTTAAAAACCAAGGTCCCGTGCAAATGTATTTATAACTGACCAATCAGAGCTGCTTTTAAAGCTCTTATTTCCTCTCCTTTTCCTCTAAATTGCAGCTGTTGCTTGTGAGTCATCAGGATTTTTGGAAGGTGCATGCAGCACAGAAATACCCACAACCCCTTTCATGCAGCTCTTCACATACTCAAGTGTTTCCCACCACAGAGGCATAAATCCACCATAAGAAGTGTCCCTACCCAATCAGCTTTACTCTTTTCCCCTGCGACCCCGCTAAGGCCCGCCTCCTGCAAGAGTTCAACAGCAAACTGACAAGTCAGAGGCACACAGCAGCCCAGATACAGATCATCCCCCAACACATCAGACTAAAACACATGCATCACACAGGTTTGACGGCCTCCTGTAAATCTCAGAGGACCGACTTTATCTCTTCATGCCATTAATGTTTGTAAATATGATCTATGACATTGAACTGACAGGTTTGGGAGCTGATAATCATGCAGGATTTTGAGACAGTAGCAAGTAAAGACAGTACATTGGCTAATTCCTCCAGATTCTGGTTGAGAAAAAAAACACACTTCAAAAAGGTCTGCTTCTAGAGGAGTGAAGTATTGGAGTCAGAAGAGTTCTTACATAGTTGTCTCTGGCAGACCAGGTCGGGTAGAGCTGCATGTGGAGTTGTCTCTCTTTCCGGGCCAACTCGTAGTACTTCGCCTGCTCCTCCCGGGTCAGTGCGTGCCACTGGGAACGCACAAAGACACGGTTTTTTTAGACATTTGATCTTGTTTTTTTTTACATATTAGCTCTATGAACAAACTGTATACTGTGTCCTTTTTGCTGCATTGTCAGCATCACTGTACCACCTGTCTCAGTAGCATCAGTATGTGAGAGAAACAGAGTTCACATTAACATAATCCTGTTATGTTCCTCGTGTGAAATTAAAAACACGTCTGGAAACAGGCTAAGCTCATGTTTAGCTGTTTGTGTGTGTGTGTGTGTGTGTGTGTGTGCGCGCGTGTGCCCTCCTTACCCTTCGTCCCAGAATTTGGTTGATGGCTGCGCTCTCTTTTAATGTGCACTCTGCAATGACCTTGGCCCTCATCTCCTTCATGTAGAGCATGAAGGCGTTCAGGGGTTTCTTAATGACCGGCTTTTTGGGCTCCTTCTCCCGTTTGACCTCCATCTGCGGCTTCCTGAGAAGGAAAAGCACAGTGATAGGATTGAGGCGAGACGGAGACAGAGTTTCTTGATTTTGCTATCCAAGCGGTATTGTGCCCATATACATTCTGTTACTGGTTACAAAAATCACAAGAATCAAACAGAAACAGAAAACAAAGTTAAGGAAAGTGGAGAAGATACGCAGCGCTGTCAGACCGGAATGTTTCATTTGAGACCATTAACTTAGTTTAGCTTCGACTGGAACATGCAGGGTGCCTAGCATCTGCACAGTAAAGACTGGTGTCCAAGAAGTAGCAGCTTCTCATTAAGAAATGGTCCAGCACATTTACAACTGTAACACTACATCTTGACACTTTGTTGTCCAAGATACTGTGCTAACGAGAGATGCCTCCCTGATTGTGCTAAGCTAAGCTAACTGTCTTCTGCCTGTAGATTATAAAAGCTTGGTAAAGAAACCTTTACACATTATTATTCATTGTTTTCAATACTTACGCATACATGCCCCGGTCATATTGGTCATGTTCCTGTTTGCCTGTAGGGGGCACTATGGCTGGGTGGGGGATCCCCGTAGGATGCATGCCGGATGGGCCCAGCATCAGAGAGTGAGGGAACCTGTTAAAGGAGGAGGATAGAAGGAGGGGTTGGAGGACGAAAGTCAAGAGAGATAAAAAAGAAAGATTTTATCAGGTGGAGGGAAACTTGTTGAGTCCGGGGCAGAGAGCACAGTGAGCGTCCAAGCAAAAGCAACACTTGATTGTAAGCAATGAGCTTTAAAGCATGACAAGCCTGATTGTTTATGTGTTGAGGTGGACCTTTTTTTTCTCCTAAGATTTATTTTTGGCCTTTCGCCTTTATTATAGAGAGAGGAAGGTGGATAAAGGCGGAAATCAGGGAGAGAGCTGGGAGAGACATGTGGGAAAGGAGCCACAGGCCGGACGTGAACCCGGGCCGCCCGCGCGAGGACCATTGCCTCGATACATGGGACGCGTGCGCCACCAGCGCCCCCCTTGAGGTGGATCTTTAACCTGGTGACTGCTGAACATTTTCCCAGGCTTGGTGGAACCAGAGAGGAAATGCATACGAGTGTTTGTGGTGGGTTAACGTGGAACAGAAACCTGCCTGAATAAACCTGCGTTTACTGACTGCTACAGAAGCTCTCTACAAGCTCAGTAAAATATTTGAAAAATCATGACTGGTGGCTCGTGTTCATCCTGAGGACTCAGTCATAACGTGTAATTGAGCCTTTCCTCGCTAGAGGGCGCCCTAGCATTACTATGAGAAGGAAAAGGCCTCCTTCACATCTTGTGGTCCCGTGAGAAGTCAAATTTCAGTCAATGCAACTTACAAAAATCCTGATGATCCTGATAGTCAAAGAATGATTTCTGCATGCACCATTAGAATCTTTTTATAACCTTTTCAAACTGTGGGGATAAAAGAGACAAAATGAGACCCTGAAGACGAACAAACGATAAGAACTCGCTACTCGCAACAGCTGGAATGATGACAAACAATGACAAAAAAATCTATACTTTGTAATTTGTTTTAACCTGCATGTAGTAGCTCAAAAATAGGGAAAACAGAGGAGACGTCTTCTTTGAGCAACCAGGGAAATGATCTGATTTTTAAAATTTTACTTTTTGATTAATTCATGATCAAAAGAAAAAAATGAGTCTTCCAGTGTTTGAATGCAGTAATTGTCTCTATAGAGTGACTGAGATACAGTTAAATACATTGTATATGTGACAAAGTATTTACACAGCCACTGTTCAAACACAAACCAACAGTTTGCTCGCTGATGTTTTGGGGTGCTGTGAGTTGTGATGTGACTATGAGCGCTGACTTCTATCGCTTGTGTCCTCAGGGAGATCTTTTTTTGGGGGTTCAGGATCAAACGTGATGATTTGGAGTCGCAGTGTAAAAAAACTTCAATCCCGTTGCTGGATAATATGAAGGCAGAGCAGATCGAAGCAGGGGCTCAAAGCTCACCCATGTATTTGTCGGGCATTCTCGTTGTCCTTGAAATACAAAACATAAATCTAAATCTTTATAAATCTAGTTTCAGAAGGATGTGTCAAAGATCAGGAGCACACACACACACTCACACACACACACTCACACACACACACACACACACACACACACACACACACACACACACACACACACACACACACACACACACAAGAAAAGGATGTGAAATTTAGGGAGAAGCAATAAAAAGCAGCTCATGTGTTTGTGAGGGTACTGAAGGTGTAGAGGAGGTCACCTTTTTTTGCAGCAGTGATTGGCTCAGCTATTTGCATTAACTCAGCTTGCTTTGGCAAAAACAAACAAAAACAAACGCTGAACTAGTCCTTCTTACAGACGCGCTGGCTCCAAACAGACTCCCACAATGAAAGCAGACACAGAAGCCGGACAACATGTCGCACAGAACACTCCAGCTCAGATCTTCTGAAAGCTACAAATAGCAGCTGAAGATGCAAAAGCGTACTTTTGTGCATTGATTTTCTGGCTCGCTCAGCTTTCTACGATACCTGGAGTAGGAGGAGGAGCCGGGGAGGTTGGAGGAGTAGGGCTGCCTGAATCCACAGGGGGACAGGCCCGGGTAGACTGGCTGACTCTGCCTGCCACAGCACAGCAGAGGGGAGAGACGGCCACAGTTTGAGCCACAGGTAGAAGGTTTTTATTCCTCTCTGACTGTTTCTCCAGTTTATCTCAATGTAAATCCATCACTATCAGTCTTTGATTACAATCACAATTCAAATGGGAAGAAAATCAGATTTAGCATTAAACACTCAAGCTATTCTGTGACACAAAGAAAATGTTTTTTGGGGGAAGTGAGAAAACATGGATACATCCCTTCTTTGTTTTTGTGATTTATGTTTTCCCTCTTATTATTTAGAATAACATTCTCTTGGGTTTCTTTGAGTTTAAGGAGAAACTTGAACCTTTTGCTGCTTTTACACAGCTATATTTTCTTTTCTTTTTTTTTGCATGAAGCCATTTTCATTGAAAAAAAACAAAAAAAAACAAAACAACAACAACAACAAAAAAACTTCAGCATCAATCGCATCTTAAAAGCTCTTCCTTCTTTAATGTGAAATCTTGCGTTTTGATGCTGGAAAACGACTTTGTTGTCGCTGCTCTCGGGATCCTGGGATGCGAGGTGATCCCCTGTGGAGCTCCAGAACAGCACTGTTGACAGCTGTGTGTCAATACGTGGCTTACCAGTAGCAGAAACACACACACTCACACACCGCGGGAGGTCGAGAGCGAGCGGGGATGGGATGTAACCACGAGCCTTTGATATGTATAAAAGCACACTTCCACCTCCTGAGAGCTGATTCAAACACCCCCCTTTACTGATTCTTCCTCATGTAACCATGTATGCAGTGACAAAAGCTTCAATCCACATCCAGTAATTCAATCACCTGTACAATCATCAGCAGAATCACAGTGTCCTGTCTCCCTTCATTACCAGGAGGCAGCTCTACACGTGCAGAGACCCAAAGATCACTGGCCGGCTCCAAAACACCAGACCCATGCTCCGTGTGTATGTAATGAGTTTAAATGACCAGCCATCATATACACCGTCACACGAGTCAAACCACCTCTACTATGAAACCGTCTACCAGTCGGGTTTTGGGAGGCAGACAAACTATGTACTTTCAAGAACAGACTAAAAACGTTTCTTTTTGATAAATATAGTTAGGGCTGGCTTAGGTATAGACCAGCTCATAGGCCGAGACTACCGGGGGAACTGGCACCAGGAACTCTTATCTCTTATCTCTCTGCTTTCATATCATATTACTGTCACCATCTTTACATTCCAGTTACTAACCACACTTTTTTCTGGGCGCTCCTGAACCCCCCTGAACTTTCTTAGGTTCCTCGGGTCTGTTGGTGAGGATGCCCCCCCCCTTCTTTCTGCATCTTGTCCCATCTCCCCCATCCCCATTTTCAAGCCCAGCAAAGGTTTAGCGGATAACTGTTCAGTCATGAGCCCGGGTCTGCTGAAGATTTCTCTGCCTGTTAAAGGCAGCTTTTTGTAAAGTGTCTTGTTATGAATACGCTATACAAATAAAGATGGATTGATTGATACATTCTGCTGAGGGATGCTGGTCAACACATTCTCTTTAACAGAGAAAATACCTCTGATGAGAAAGGCATGCTGAGAATGAAATGGAACACAAGACAGGAGCAGTTTCTTTGTTAGACTCTGTGTAGCAGTGACAACATAGTAATTACATCCTTGTACACGTAAAGGTTGAGAACATATCAGTGAATGACAGCCATGCAGGACAGCTTTCACCACTGAAGCAAAATGCATCAAAACACATCGACTGTCCTCTCCTGCTCTTCAGTTGATGGTAAATGAAATGAGATTTCTGGCTTCACTGTGGCACACACAGGCTTTAATGTCTCCTTAAAGTCTCCTACATTCAGGTCCTAATATTTTCAGGAACTTGCCTTTCACGCCTCACAGTGGGAGATATGCAGGAAAGACACATTTCCACAACCTGATCCATTCCAGTTTTGGTGAGGGGACGGAGGAGGCAGAGTCTTCCTTTATGGTCCCTGTTTCAGTTTCACTACATGTATCAGGAGGATTCCACACTACAGACGCAACAGTGCAAAAAAGTGTGATGGACAAATGAGGCATAAAAAGTCGAAGTGAAAAACCCCCCCCAAAAAAACACTTTCTCAATCATCACCCTGCCAAGCTGTGAATATTAGCTGCTGCGTCACACACTCAAGCTTACCCTGAGTACTAAAGGGCTGGTAGCATACAGTGTCATTCAGTTTCAAATTTCAGCTGCTTGCGTTCACACATGCACCCCTCCCCATTTAGTTCGTGTTTAAGAAGGGGTTTGCTTTTATCTGTCACCTTTAAGAGAATTCAGAAAACAAGCTGTACGGACGAGCTTCCGTCCCACATGACCCAGACCGCCTCATTCTGCACTTTTCAAACATCCTCTCGAGCTCTTGTTTACACTGTATTTAATAATGCAACATGTTTGTGAGATAGGTGCTCCCTCCACAGCAGTCACCACTGCAAAGCTGCATCCTTTTAAACGGGGGCACATATGGAGGTGGTCATGGAGGAGCGAGCAGGCTAGAAGCAGATACAAAAGAAAACAACAGTTTGACATTTAATGGCTCATTCTGCTCGTTCTCCTCCTCCTCCTTCCTCTGTCTACAAGGAAACAAACTACAAGGGCCTAAAACAATAAGATAATCTGGGTTAAAGGAGCTTAGCTCTTCATTATATTTGTGGAAATCCATACTGAAGTGTGAGACAAAGATAAAACGCCTGTAAATCACAGACTTTCTGACACGTCTGGGGACCAACAGCTCATCCTACAGAAACATGGATAAAAGACATAAACACACATGTACACAGGCAGAGTTTTAAAGCTGTCTTTTCAAATCTCTATGACATTTTGATGTAAGCCTTTAACGGCTCCTGTAGGGGATTTGGTCCAGGCACAGATACTGTAGGTTCTTATAAATGGATTTGTGTTGATCCATAAATCAACGGACGCCTGACATTATAAGTTCACAATCGGCCAGCATGACATCCCAAGCTCTCAGTCGACGCGGAAATGATGGAAACAACGAATGGAAGGACCCAATGAAGAGCAGATGTGCCCGCTGAAGAGGACCAGCGCTGCAGAGAGGAGCTGTACCACAGACAGATAAAACTGAAACAGGCTCCTTATTTCATTCTAGAATCTTCACTCATTTCTTGTGATTTAGAAATCTACCTGAATGTGCCAACATTTCCCAGAATCCCCAGGAAGTACGACTAAAGAAAGGAAAACGGGTTGAAGGATATTGCATGACTCGTGTCTTTAGTCTCCTTCACTGATGAGTCATCCCAAACTACTTCCAACTTTTGAATCACACGAAGAATCGTTATTTTCAATCGGATTTTGGCCTGTAAAAACACAAAAAAAATCTTTGTGCCTTGATGGGTGACTTTGTTTTACCGCCTTCAGACTGTAAATAAAAGATTTGAATTTACTTCACACTTTTCTGGGTGACATTTCATTTGAGTGTTTCAGTTGTTCCTTATTTGTTTTTGAGAAGGGTTCAAAAGCTCAAGTAGCGAGTCCCGAAGAGGGGGATCAAAGGAGGTGGTTTCCATGGCAACACACAGTCCTGCTGCCCAGGGTTAGCTACTCTGACACCAGGTGAGACAGTGATGTATAACACTGACGGGGTCAGAGTTGTGTACGTGTGCAAAGCTCTGAGATGATAAGAATAATGATGACGATGTCAGGATGTGAAGACGGTTTTGGAGAAATGAATGTTTTAGGGTTTAGAGGTTACTTGAGGTCAACGGTGTGAACTCCACAACAGGGAAAATACCGGAGATTGATGAAGTAATCTGTGCTTTCATCAACTGCTGATTTTCTTTTGAATAATGCCGCTAAGTGTTTTCTCACTTACTTACTTATCATCGTTTCTAAAAGAGCAGGTTGATCCTTAAAGTATTCAGTTTACTCTGTTTCATTGCTGGGTGATAAATGATTCCATACTTTACTATTCTTACAAACATTACCTCTTAAAGGAACACATCTTATACTTCAGTGCAGGAGTGTTAAAAAGTGCAGTTGGGTGACTGAAAACATGCACCCAACATAAAATGAATCTGCTGAACTTTCCTGCACATGATAACGACTGCAGTGTGTTTCCTTTTAAACTCTCTTTATTCACAACATTTCAGAGTGTTGCTTCAGGTAATACCTTCCTTTTTTCCCCCCCGTCCATTTCTTTTTGACTCTCACATTTTATTTTCTAGATTAATCCATCAATGGTTGTGCCAATTGAATGTCAGGAAAAGTAACATTTGTCTATCAGACTTTCAATAAATGTCCAAGGTGATGCCTTTAAAATCCGACAGCACTGAATGAACTGCCACAAACTCAAGGATTCAGCAATATTTCAGCTTTCATAGTGTTTGTGTCGTCCTTTAATGTTAGGGAAGGACTCTGAGTTGGAACAAGGTCATTGTGAGTCACAGCATGTAAAGATGTGTGTGTGTGTGTGTGTGTGTGTGTGTGTGTGTGTATGTGAGAGAGAGAGAGAGAGACTCACCAGCCCATGGAGGGAGTGATCTGGCCGACGCTGCCTGGAGGGAGGGAGTAGTACCCTGAGAGGTCCTGGGACTGATGCCTGTGAACGCCTGTGAGACACGCACACATTCACACACACATTAACATGGTTGTGTTCGACGTTTTCACATTTCGCTTGAAATGTAAACACGTACACACATTAGATACTGTTGTAATTCCTGTTTCAGTCCTGTCATGCACAACACAAACACACACACACTCATTAGGGTCAGGTCAGCAGCCCCTGGGTTTGGCCCCTGGTCTGACAGGTTATTAGGGTTATTAGTAGTCTGGGAACCTGGTATTAAATGAAGAGATGGCCTTAATAACACGGGTCACACACTCCTGTTCCCATCTCAGTGTGTGTGAATGAGAAATGATGCTGTGTTTATGTGGGAGGATGCTTTGTGTGTGTGTGTGTGTGTGTGTGTGTGTGTGTGTGTGTGTGTGTGTGTGTGTGTGTGTGTGTGTGTGTGTGTGTGGACCCTCCACTGGGAGCCCATGTCGCCAGATGGTTTGACTGGTTCATTGTGGGTACCCACATTTCAAACACACTCACACAGATATTGGTCGACACACACCCAAACATGCACACGAACAAACATCACTTCATCTCTTCTTTCAGCAACAATGTTTTCCAACTAAAGAAACATAGACGGCTCGACTCTGCCCCTTCTCACAGTAAATACCTCTCTCTCTCTCTCTCTCTCCCTCTCTTTGTGCCCTTCAAAGGAAGTCATTTGTCAACAGGCAGCACCTAGCACTTAGCGTGGCCCGGCTGCTAACCTGTGTTTGCAGCACAGGAATGCTCCAGATGACTATAATTTGGCCACAGCTCCGGGCTTGCTTCAAGACCCCGAGCCACCATAAATCTGGACGTCAGGAATGTGACTGAGTCAGCCGACCTGTCTCACCACTGCCATCTATCCTCCCCTCCCTCCGTCCCTCTCACCACGCCCTTCCTCCCTCTCTCCTCCCTCCTCCCTCGTGTTTTCCCAACACCTTCTGCCCTTCTACTGTCCGGGCCCATTAACGCCTTTTGTCCTCATTCTCACCTCTATTTTACCCTTTACCTGTCATTTTCCTCCCCCTCTTCTCTTCTTCATTACAGACCTGAACTCTTTATCTTTCCTCTCCCCTCGTTCATTTGTCGGTGCTCAAAATGTATCCACTCTCATGTTCTACTCCATCAAGATGAAAAGATCCTGTCAATATGTCACATGTATCGAACCTAACCTAACGTCTTTGGGCTCCACAAAATGTACACATTCTCTTCAGAAGCCCTAACGGACGCTATTCTGCAGCTTTTGGAGAATGACAACATTTCAAAATGATTTTGCAAAAGCACGAGTTAGACGCTAATGGTTAGTCAGCAAGTTTCTGTTGTGACTTGAAACAATAGCTGGAAACAGACAGTCAAAGTCAGATCTTAATGGAGCAGAGTGGACTTCTGCATCACTGATTCCTGCTGTAACATCTTCCCATCACTGATCTACAGTAGTGATACCTTCCAACGGGGAAGTCGGAGCACCCGAGTTGAGCATGTTCAACCCCCCAACATGGACACCTCCAGGAGTACCTTTGTTTTGTTAGCTAATACCAGATGCTAACAACACTACGTGATAGTTTGTGCACAAAAACAACACAACAACATGTCTACAGAAAGAACTTTCATGATCCTATCGAAGCTAGCGGCTAATAAACACTTTAGTTACAGCTTTAATGCACGCAGCCGCCATGTTGGATCCTAACTTTTCCCATTTCCCAGTTCGACTTGAACGCAGCATAGGTGTGTCACGATGACATCACGGAGGAGTTTTCTCTCCAGCAGGTGTTCAACTGAGACACACACTCACCCAAAGGTCCATCGTATATTGTAAACACGAGCTGATTCGCCCTCAGGCTGTGTTCAGAATGACATCAGCACATCAAGACAAAACACCGACTCAGCATGTTTCCATCAGAGCGCTGATGCCATTGTATTCTCACATCTGAAGTTGAGTGGAAAATAAAGAGGATTTTGTTGAGAAATGAAGAATATTTTGATCATGTTGAGGCTTGAAATAGTTCAGCAAGTTGCCACTTAGTATGAAGTTACATATTCTTGGAGTAGTTTGACGACAAATTGATTGACAAACCTGATCACTTGAACTTGCGTTGATGGAAACAACGGCTGAAATCATTGACGACAGTGCCGCAAAAACACAACACCGTCGAGAATGCAGCTTGTAGATCTGCACTGTTCTCTGCAGCTTGCTTTGCAGTGAAATAGAGAAAAGATTTGCTGCTGTAATAACTATAAAGACTTGGACTTCTGCCTCAGAGGTTAGGAGGGAACACCACCCATCGTCTTGGCTTCTTCATCTTTCACAGACACTTTGTTCCAACAAACCAACAGAGGCCGTTTGGTTGACTGAATGATCCATCAGGCTCCTGTGAATTTGTTCCGTCTGTACACCCAAACTGAAAGGATAAAAGTTAATCAAAATGTCCCTATAGATTCAATTCAGCTGACTGCTGAGTATAAAAAGAAATATCTCACTGTTAGAAAAACAGTTATTAATGATGGGAATGATCACAAGTTTTAAACGATCACTGCTGTAGCAAATGTGGTGAAAAGATTAAGCTGGTTTCTTTGAATGACTTTTTGCTTCTGTTTTGACACTATCAGAGCTTTTTGTTGTTGGGAAACCTGCAGGGGAAATTGTCAGCAGTAACGGGGCAGTTTTCTTTGGAATGCCCCTTTAAGATTAATCTACCTAAAGACGTGTCTATCTCACGCTATCCTCGTCAGCGTCGCGGGAACAACTTTCAAGGGAACCTATATGAGTCAAAATAGCTCCGTATTAGAACGTGTGCATGTTAAACTGAGAGTTAAAGGCACTGGAAATAGCCTTCCTGCTCTGATAACGTGCTGTGGTGTTTATGACCACAGAGAGTACAAGTCGTGCAGCATGTGAGCCTTTAAATGACTCCTCAAACAGCCACTGTGGTGACATAAAAGAGGCAGAGACCAGAAGAAACTTTGTAGTGTTTTGTTACAGTAATGGCGGTAATGAGTGATGACTGATCTTTCTTCACGTACAGGAACAGTTCCTTATGTTAGGAGCAAACATCCAGAGTCACAGTGATATCAGTGTTCGAAGTTTCACGGTTTAAAACAACATCTTATAAAACCACGTTTAATATGACTACTCTCGTTTTAGTGCGATTACTCATCCCCTTTCATTTCCCCTTTCTCACGTTTATTAATCCATTTATTATAAGCCATGTCTGCATCATTCTACATATCTCTATATTTGATTTATAATCATTTATATACAGCTGTGTCTGTGTTGCCTGTATAACATTTTGTCGGGTCCGATTTCCCCCCAAAGCTCCGGGCAGTGTCATTTTATTTGCATTCTTAACGCCCTCCTTACTCCGCTCTGCTTAAAGAAATCAACAGTGCAAACTACAAACACACACTCCCGGTCGTCACCTGAACCGACAGAGGCCGCCTTCCTCTGAGCTCTCCCAGGCGCACAAACGCCTCAAACGCTCCTGCCTGCCGAGACTGTCATTTGTATAGGATGGAGAATATGACACACAGATTTCTTCACATACTCTCACATGTGTATGACCACCGACCTCCTTTAGAAACATTCAATAAATGTCAATAATTCATTCAATAATAAAAATCAGTGTTTCAGGGGCCGCGTTAATGCTCGCTTGTGTACGTACGAGCATGTATGAAAAGCAAGCGAGGGAGAGCGAGCCACAGGTTACTGCTGCGTCTTAACACTCCTCAGTCTCTGGCACTTTAATTTCGAAAATGTTTGGAAACTACGAACATAAACACAGAGATGAATGAACTGAAAAATCGGAGAAAAAGAGAAGGCACTTTACCAGACAACCCGCTCAAGAGATTAAGATGAAGGATGCAGCGAGGTCTTTCAAATACTTCTAATGTTGTTGGAGTCAAAGATGGGGCTCATTTGACTGGAGAGAAACTGTGTGCAACTTCACACTCGCTGTGCAGCACCCGCACAGTAATACCTGAAGACCACATGAGTCTCTGGTGTAAGTGTTCATCTGTCATAAGTGCACACGAGAGAGTGAAAGTCAGCACACGTTTCATTTCTGCTTTTCTCTTGTTTATTTCACACTGTTTTGTCTTCTACCACAGTCATATCTGAAGCCCGAGGCAAAGTGTCGGTGCTGGGTTTGACTACTTCTGCATCACATGTTGAAAGTGTTGTTCCACTTGGCTGAAGAAACGACTGAAGTGACTGGATCAGAAATGTAAAACAGCAGAGCATCTGAAAGCTGAGACGTGTGTAAGTTCACCTTACTCCACAATTTAAATCTTTGGGCTCCTCTAATGCAAAAGTTTTCAACATTTTAAAGTAGTACGCTACATTTCACGTCAAATATCAACAAATAAAAACCATTTGCGATTAAATATGACGCAAAAACGGGACTTTTAAACATTACCGAAACAGCCAAAAGGTGAAGAGCTCCTCCCCCTCTTCTTTCCACATTGTTGCACTTCTTTGTTTACAGATTTAACGCTGACATCACAGCTTTCACTTTGTACTGACACACATCCTGTAACACAGCTACAGGTGTGCAAGTCAGAAGAAACTGAACAAGGACTTCACAGTGTCACCTTCATCCTGACACCGCCTCTTTCTCAGTATGCTGATGAGCTGAAGTTTCACTACAGGCTTAGTTAAATAAGGATTCATGATCAAAGCTCGAGCTAAATGTCTTACTAATGGATTTTGAAGGGACTGCATTATTGGCTTACTTTACGCCTGAGACGTTAAAAATGTGTGGTCATAGATCTTACTCTGTAGCCAGTTGGAAGTGGAGAAAAAAAAAATCTTTTAAATCAAATGTTAAAATAGACAGATTTTGTAAAAGGCATCACTTTTCTGTTGTCATAAACTTTTACACTGTAAGTACTCTTCGGGATTTCACCCATCGTTGATGATGTAGACGGAGAGACGAAGCTCAAACAACGTTGAAAGAAAAGAAAACAGAAACAGTAATCATATCTCTGATTTTCTCTTCAACCCTGACATGTAAGAGATGCATGTGTGGCATAATTATAGGCCGGAAAGAGGGAGAGAAAAATCTGGCAAAGCACTAGAATTACAAGAGATCAAGTGATTATAGTGGATGTGGAAAGGTAAACCCCGAGGAAATGTAAAACTAGAATTTGACAATTATTCCCAGACAAGCGACAATCAAAAGACTCGAATTCAAAATCTGTCAACCAGCATGTTCATTCAAAAATATTCAGAGGTTCAACCAACCGAGCTTAATTATTTGCTTCTAAAAAGGAATGTTGCCTGCATGTGTCACAAGAGCTAATATGAAATATGAGAAGAAAAGAGAAGGTAAAAAAAAACATGTTAAAGAAGTCTGGAGTCTTAATTCAAGCGTTTTGATGTGAGGACAAAAAAGCACCAAAACTTGGATATGAAAAAAACTAAAATATGGTACTAAAATATCTCAACTGGCTTCCATGTTTACCAACCTGGCATAACGTATAAATCAGGCTTTAAAATGTCTCAGCAGAGATTTTGAAACGTGGTCCTGCTGGTCACTCTATTAAGGTATAAAGATGGATCATTGATGAACATCATTTGTTTGAAACAGACTCCTGAACAGCGACATTGTACCTGAGCCAGTAGATCCCCACCACAGGATGTCACATAACACATCTGAGGAGTTGTAAGATGTGAAAATGTTTTTTATTTGACTTTTAAAACAATTGGTGAAGTTTTAGCCTTTTAATTCATGATCAACTAAACTAAATTAATAATGAACAGGCTACACATGAGCAGCCCAGACAGATAGAAAACCACTTTAGTTTTTCTCTGTCTTTTTGGTAATCTTTCTGCAGAGGCCATGTGCTATAGAGATGGTATTTCAGATAACCAATCAGAGGTCCTGTCAACAGGTGATGCACTTTCTCCGACCCATGTTGAGCTCATTGACTCAGGCTAAAGTTTGAGCCAAGTGGAGTAGATAGGTCTGCTGAAAAATGACATCACTGATGAGGTAACTCTATACCTGACGAATGATATGTGAAGTGAAGTTCGTGTGTGTGTGTGTGTGTGTGTGTTTGTAAAATGCATGTTCCTGAATGGGAAAGATATGTGCAACCAGGTGTGAGGCACGTGTGTGTGTGTGTGTGTGTGTGTGTGTGTGTGTGTTTGCATGGCTGACGCTAGTACTGTGACTCAGCTCATAATGACAGACTGAGCCACCTGCTTCAAACCCCTATCACAGTAACATGCGCACACACACACACACACACACACAGAGTCTAGACCAGACTGGGAGAGCGTTTTTCTGAAGGATAAAGGGGATTTCCAGATGCAGCAGGCAGAAGATGCCTGAGGTCACACTTCTATATCTAATCAGAGATCCTTTACTGAGGTTTGTGTTTGTTGTTGTTGTCTTCTCTCCTCTATGGGAAACAGTTCTTACTTTTATTATCATCACATTTGAAATCCCCCTTCAGTGATGTCATTCTGATTTACAAACCACAGCTTGTGTTCAATACACTGATACCTGTATCAATAAATGAACAATACTAATAAGTTATAACAGTGTCGAAGTCCTGAGAAGTATCCCCATCAAACTGCCGGCATGATATTCAAGTCCACGTTTTTGCCTTCAGTATGAATGTTGCTTAGCTGTAATGGGTGGACAAAGTGACATGATATGCTGAGCCAGTGGGGGAGCACTGTGTGTGTGCATGTCTGTGTGTGTGTGTGTGTGTGTGTGTGTGTGTGTGTGTGTGTGTGGAGCATCATCTGTACATGTTTTCTTGATATAGGGTGAAAAGCAGTAAAGCTCTTCTTAACTGTAATATATTCATCTTGTTAATCTTTGGATCACTAGTGTGCTTTGTAAATTCAATGTCAATCCGACCCGACACGCTGACACTGATTTCAGGGGAGTTATTTCGATATCTTACAAATGCAAAAAGTGTGAAGAGAAGAATTCAAAGATGGAGCCAGCGGTCCTGCCACCCTTCCAGCCTCCCTGAAAGTCCAAACTCCTGCAGTGTTTAAATGTCAGGGTGTGTTTGTTTGTGACTTTCAAACAGAGTCGCAGTGTGTGTTTGTATGCACAGTGCTCGCTAAGGAGAACCTTGTGTTTGCTGCAGTGATGACTTGTGCGATTGTCACTCTAATTGTTTCCATCTTTGTGTGTGTGTGTGTGTGTGTGTGTGTGTGTGTGTGTGTGTGTGTGTGTGTGTGTGTGTGTGTGTGTGTGTGTGTGTGTGTGTGTGGCTGGCGGTCCCTTCAGAAGAGTAGGCCACTTCAGAGCAGCCATAGAACTACCACAGGCTGACGGAGCCGAAGCTGCCACTTCACACACTGTGTGCGTGCATGGATGTGTGTGTGTGTGCGTCCATGAAGGAGGACAGAGGGGTTGGATGTGAAGCTGGCAAACATGAATGTAATGTCTGAGCATTATGTGTGCGTGAGTGCATGTGTGCATGTGTGTGTGTGTGTGTGTGTGTGTGTGTGTTGGAAAAGGAACAAAAATAAGTAAGAAATGAAATCATGACTCCATTAAGTTTGTCATATTAAATTTTGTGTGTCTGTTTCTGGTAACAGGGGCAATGCATGCGTGTTTCTGTGTGTGTGTGTGTGTGTGTGTGTGTGTGTGTGTGTGTGTGTGTGTGTGTGTGTGTGTGTGTG